>NC_143417.1:7347500-7637500 GCF_059467195.1 Physcomitrium patens | reverse complement strand
TCCTCGCACTCCATTCTGCAGACATTGTAAGTCTCCAATCAAAAGAGCAGTGGAATCAACAGTATTCAACGATATGTCAGCATGGCAATCTCCAAGTGAGAAAACTGAACAGAGCCTCCAATCAAGTCTTATGCATCCTTCAATTTTTCCAAAAGGTTTCCCCAACAAAATAGGTATGGGTTTTACATTGAGTTGCTCCAGCACGCTGTCTTCTTGGTTGAAGAAAGTAATGATCGGAACTCCAGATTCTGAAGGAGAACCGAAAATCGCAAAGGAGTTATGAGTCGTGAGCCATGCGTACTTGTTAAAAGGTAGCGAAGTATTCTGCATGACATAGTTCCAACTTCACAATAAATACATGACTAACTCACTTCGACCTCATTCACCGCAAAGTCGAGAGCGCAATTGGAGAGAATAACTAGCAGAGATGGCATTGTAGCTCATAAATTGCAAGTTTCGTGATGCGCTGAATAAAAGTCTGCAGAGTTTCACTATAGTAAGCATAAGTTCGCAGTTGCCACGGGTGAATCACAGCTATATGGAATGTCTCATGAAAGGTGATGGCGGATTTGACAATTTGGACTGGGTATGAAAGGAGGCGCAAGATTGACTACCTTGGGAAATGCAGAGGTTGGAGTGATCCTGCAGCGAGTGCACTTGGGTTGAAACCCACTAGCCCCTGCTGCAGGACACGCAAAGCAATACAATCCGGAAGCACATGCGGAGTCTGAAAAACAGGGAGTTCCTAGCCCCCCCTCGCCACGAAGTTTTAGCATATTGTCTGGGTTGTCTGTCGGCGACAAAATCGCTAAATTCTGTACATTGAGTCAATTGAATAGAAAGACTGACACAGGTGAGTTTTGATAGTACTCACGTGTAGGCAAAATAACACCATCTTTGTACTCCCAGTTATTCAAATTTATGATGGCTATCATTTACAGTTGTCAGTATTCCAGCTCATCTCAAATAAATTGTTCACCGACATATTGCACTTCCCGTCAGAGTCAGAGATGGGTAATACGAATTGTTCTCCAGTTTTACAAGGGAACACTTCCAGACATGCTCAAGAATTGGGGATTTCACACGATGAATCCCATCAGTCTGGACTTTTTGAACCGTTGGAACTTCGACAGAAACATGCACGAAGGGAGCAGATTCATGTAACCTACACTGAAATCTTCATCACTAGCAGCGTGCCCGTTGTTGAAGAACGTCAGGAAAACAAGCAACAACGCTGTTCTCCTCACCATTGTTGATGGAGCTAACATACACTGTGATTAAAATCAGCCTTGGGGTGCGGGTCTAAGGTTTGAGAGGGACACTAGATCAGGCATTCGGAGCGAGTGGATAAAGAAGTCGAATTCATCTCACCCACAGACTGTTCGGATCATGAGGACGAAACATCAACAATAAACATTACTCAATACCTTGGCCTGCTTCGTCTATATCAAAATATCATATACTTAGCAGATTTTACTAACAGCAGCGGAATCACACCAATCCATATTCGTCGAAAGGGTTTCTAAAATACAAATTGGCAGCAGACATGTTATGACTCTGAAGTAACCCACATCTGCAGCTACCGTAATTGTTTTCTCTCAAGATCTTGAATTGGTATGAAAGCATCTCCCTAGAGTGCGTTTCCAGTCTCAACCTCGGCAGCATGCACGTGAAACTGCATTAGAATATAACATGAGCTTGTTGCTCTTGTGGGCAACCTCTGCGATGAGACGGATATCCCTCTTTGCAGATTCCATGATTCGATGAGCATTGGCTCGCATGGGGATTGCAGGGAGTTGCAGAAATGAGAACTCGAAGAACGTTGTGCAACAACAACTTCCAACATTATAGCAGGAACTTGGCCCCACTCACCACAAAGCAGCTATCCAAGGATTGGCATCCAGATCGACACCTTGTTCATAAATCATTTGACGTAATTGATTCGGCATATATGAAATAATTAGAGTAATAGAAAATTATACTCTAAATAGGGAAAGAAGGGGAAGGCTTGCGGGAATCAGTAGAAGTCTTCCCAGGAAAGTCACAATTAGCTGGTTGCGTGTGAATACCAGCAAGACATGCACCCTGGTGACTTCTGGTTCACTTAATGTTTAGGGTTAAGTGTGTCTCAGAAGAACCTCATGACCTCAGGTCAATCCTGTGAATACTTTTTGATCGAAATGAACATTGCAAACCTGATTCTCTGCGACGACAATCTTATGTCTGCAATAATCGTTTGCCGAAATTAAAATCATCTCCTTAGTGTGTGTTGTAAAGTACAAGCAATGCCTGGGTTGTTGCATGATGCGTGAGAAGTGAGCTCACTACCTGGCCACGGAGTTAATAGAAACCTTGAAGTATAGGGATGGTCCTGGTTGAATAGCTCCTGCATGAGCTCAACACTTCCTTCAGAGAGAAGCAATTTGGACTGATGAAGATTATCGATATCTCTACGTGTCTGTCCGGAACGCCGCTACCTTTGCCAGAAGCATACAGTAATGGCGATCTGATCTATCCACATCACTTTAGCCACTGAAACTTGGAACTGTGCAGATTGATGATGCACAGTTCGGAAGGGCAGCGAAGGATGTCTGCCACCTGTCCGGGAAAGAGGTCGCAACCTTGCCAAGCTCATTGTGGAAACAAGGACAGAGATGCAACTGATCTGATATTCGAATGTGAAAGTTCACGCGTACACGTGAAAGAGCCTGTAGATGTCATATTCATATCAAGATCCTCTTCATGTGCAGAAGGGTACCAAAATTGTCTCAGTCAAGGCCTTGCACAAAATACGCTAGACAAACCTGGTATATCGATATTTGATGTGGATTCATGAAACCGAGCGATTACGTGCACTTGGGTTTGTGGGCGTTAAACCAGATCTTCTGAGAAAGTTAGTGAGGGCTCTAAACGTCGGTGTTACGTGCTATAGATCGAAAACAAGCGTTCATGTCGACGAATATGCGTGCACCCAGATGAAGATTCTGCGGAATCGAAGATGAACGGATTATTGGAGATACATCAGAATTGTAGGGTGTGGACTCGCAGATTTTCATGATCGTAGATGATGACTCGGAACCATCTACCGAATCAGAGACTTTACCTGGTGACATCAAGGGAATGTGATTCACTTCTCCGTCATAGACTGCAATAATCAACGAGGTTGCTATCAAGCACATGGCCAAGCTGACCCAGATACCATTTGGTCGAAACCTTGTGATACTCCACCATACATCCGTTCGACAGCATCATCTCCAACTCGCGAGGCTGGGATCATGTGAGAAATGCTTGTACAGACAAGTACCCATCGACTGAAAGAAAGGCAATATCGTGCCCAATCTGAGCCCCACGTCGTATTGCCTCGGCAGATGGAATGTGGAGCTATGAACCTCAGCAATCAAAACCAGGTACAGCGATGGATATGGTGACGGTTGGAGCTGTTTTTTGAAAATTTCGTGAAGCCGTTGGGTTCATGAAGGGTGACAACAATAATTCCCCGTGCTGGTAACATCGTTCTCACCCGCATTTGCCTGTCGATCCATCGGTGCCGAAACGGCTCCGAGGATTTGTCCCAATCCCCACGTGCTTCGGTTCCGATGTATCACGGCCTCCACTGGTGACCACGCCCGATTGGCAAGCCACCTTATTTTCAGAAAAGGTTGCAAAAAAACAAAGAAAATATAGTCTAATTTTCATCCAAAAATGAGAGTACGTTGAAAAAACGTAGTTATCTTCACCATTTTCATCTTTCATTTACATTCTTTTTTATTTTTTATCTTTATCTTTTTAATTTTTGTTATCTAATACTATATTATATGGATTTTTCTTTTCTTTGGTAGTACATTTTATTGCCATTTTGTGTGTTCTTAGTGAAAATGTGACATTTTGTGTAATTGATCAAATGATTGGTTTATAAAGAGTATAACTTTACTAGCCTATGCCATTTAATTTAGACAAATCTTAACACCATGCCTTCTTAAATAGCAAAATAAAAAAGAGAATTTATGATTTTGTGTCTTTGTTCTTGTATCTTTGCTATTTGTTGTACAAACATCATTTTGCAAGATAATTACCTTGAATATAATAAATAAATCAAAGATGTTGCTACAAAAATATAACACATTACTTTGCTTAGAATCATTCAAATTTAATGCAATATATATTAGCTAGATTTGGTCATGTAATGCTCTTTTATTAATGCTCAAGACAAGTAATTCTTAAATAACTTGATTATTTAAATTGAATATTTTAGTAGTTGCAACTTTTTGTCTTTCAAATAAAATTATATATCTAAATGTGGCTACGACTTGATGATTATCTATGGAAGTAGTTACTAAATAGTTTAAGCTTTATTAGGTTGTCATGAAAGAATATCTAAAATAAATAAATAAATAACATGCATGTGCATAATTATTGATGTAGTGGATCTTTTTATTTTGAAATTAAAGCTATCTACAAGAATCAAATATTATTCTTTATACTTTTTAAGGATTAAATAAGTTCTTAGTACAAAAATACAAGCAAATGAAACTTTTGATTACAATGTATTCTTAAATAGCCAATATAAAGGGATCTTTGGAATTGCATGAACTTACATTGCTATTATTTAATAATTTTATTATTGATGCCAAATATGTATTCTTTAAATAATATATAAAATTATATGAAAGAAATTTGATATCTACATATATAATAGATAGTCATATTCACTAATATATTCATTTGGATAAGTAGAACTAGATAAAAGTAAGTAGTAGCATCTAAAATTATTGTTATCTTATTAAAAAGCTTTTTAGAAACTTTATAGATTTTTTATGTCTTTAGAAGTGATTGTTAGTTGAACAATTTGGTCAGCAAGTTAGCCATATAGTATATACATTGGAAACTTGCTCCACAAATTAGATACATGTCTCATAAGTTTGACATGTAATTTATGGCCAATATGATATTTTCATATAGTTATCTCAAAAATAGTATATATAGAGACAAGAATGATATCTTCTTTATTCTTAATATATTTCTTAAGATCTATCTTAATTCAAGACTTTGTAGTCTTTTTGCATTTAATAATAGTATTTCTACTTTTAATTTTATTTCTATCTTTTAGTTATCTTTTTTTTTTTTCTTTTGATAATGTAAGAATATATTATAATTTTTAGAATTTTATTGCAATTTATGTAGTTGATAGTATATCAAAAGTCTTAATTTGCTATATTATTTTTGTTTCAAAAGTGAGTAGATTATTCCATTTTTTTTTTGTATTTTGTATTTTAAAGATTGTAGACTGTTTAATTTTATACTAAAGTATTTTTTTTTCTAACATTAATTTTTTTTATAAATAAAGTAGATTATTTTTCTTTGTAGATATTTGCATTTAATATTGGAGGTTGTGGATTACCTTCTTTTAATTTGATTTATAAATATTTTAAATTTGGTTATTTTAGAGATAGAAGGAAAATAAATTATAAATGTTGTACTTAATAGAAGTGAAAATAGATTTGTAGTTATTGTAGATCCCTACAAAATTTGTAACATTCTAAGAAAAAATATTTTACATATTATCAATGTCAATCATAGAAGTACTATTCTTATACCTATAGAGGATTTCAACAATAAAATCTAATTTTTATGCTAAAAAGGTATGAAGTTAATAGAAGCAAGTAGACCAATTTCATAAGTAAATCCAAAATTTCTTATTACTATGATTATATAGGAGACAAAGATTAGTATGTCAAAGAAGTTTGATGGAACAAAAATAAAATTTTATAGATTTTTACAATAAGTCAAGTTCTATTAAGATTACATTCTTCTAAATATTTTAATAGATTTATTTGAATTAGATTTTTAGAAGTAGACTTATTTATAATTATTTTTTTGTTGATATCTTTAATGTTAAAGGATTCATAATTCTTATATGATCTAAATTAATTCTTAGAAGTGTTTATGGCCATATTTAGAAAAATAAATTGAAATATGATAACAAAAACAAAACTCCAATTTTTACAAAAAGGGTCACAATTCACTACTATTTATGTTGCCAAATTTCAAAACCTTGCTTGCAACATGGATTGGAATTAAAAAAAAAAATCTTTATTAATCAATGTAGATATGAGATAAAAGATGATATCAAAGATTCATTATCATTAATTAAAAAAAAAAACTTATTAGAACAATTTATTCTTATAAGCCATTGCAAGAGAGAATCAATTCTTTAAAAGGCACCAAGAACAAAGATTTATTTGAAGAAGGATAAATCAAGTCATGAAAACCAGTCCAAATTTTCAAAAACTTATTCAACGAGGCCAAAATCTATACAAATTGATACAATTTAATTCATATAATATAATTGATATATATATATATATATATATATATATATACATAATATATTATTGAAATTTGTATTTATATTGTAAAAAAATAAGTCATTAGATATGAGACTATTGCATGAAATCAACTAGATCCAACAAGCTCCAATAGAAGTAATTGATGGACAACCACTTGTATCTAAAAACATCATAAAAAAAATCAAACTATTGAAAGTAATATTAACAAATTAAGTATCTAACATTGTCTTCAATGCCATTCAATATCCTTCAAATCTAGTAGTAGGTGGTCTCCTTTGGTTTAAATTACATAATCCTAATATTAATTAAAAATTACTAAAAGGGACTTGAAGATCTAATTCTAATGATAATATATCATTTCAATCTTCATTTATGGAAGCTAAGACATTTATGTAAGCTACAAAAGATAGAAACATATTTATTATTTTTGCAGCATTAAGTCTTTATTTAAATAAGAATTGCAATAGAATCTTGAATCAGTATAAAAATTACCAATATATATTTTTTAAAAAAATGCTAGCATATTGCCAAAACATCAACTATATGATTTTTAAGAAAGAGGTTAACCACTATTTGAACCAATTTACAATTTATTGTAGAATAAATTAGTTATTTTGAAGAAATATATAGATGAAATTTTACAAAGAATGTTATAAAAAATTCAAACTTTCTTGCAAATGCACCAATTTTTTTTGTAAAGAAAAAAGATAAATCTTTGTGAATAAATGTAGATTATTGGGGACTTAATAAATTGACTATCAATAATCAATATCCTTTGTCAATGATGTTAAGCTTCTTTGATGAAATAAATAAAATTAAGATCTATGTCAAAATAGATCTACCAAGAGCCTATAATTTGGTACGTATAAAAAAAGATATAAATATAAGATTTTATTTTGGATTTAATATGGCTATTTTGAATACAATATTATGATTTTTTAAACTTAAAAATGCTTCAATTTCATTTTAGTATTTGATGAACAATGTATATTGTGAATATTTACATAATTTTATTTTATATTATTTAAATAAATTACTTAATTATTCTAGAAATATTGAAGAGCAAAAACTATATGTTTGCCTTTGACTACAAAAATTAAAAATTTAAGATTATATGCAAAGATTTTAAAAAATAAAAATACAAAATACAAAATGTGACTTTTATATAACTCAAGTAGAATTTTTAGAGTACAAAATTTCAAATTATGATTAATAAACAGATTCTAAAAAATTACAAATTATTTTAGATTGTGAAACTCCAAAATTTTATGTGATGTATAATGTTTTTTATAATTTGCAAATTATTTTTTAATATTTATTAAGAACTTCTTTGAAGTTGTTGCTCCACTTATTTGATTAACTTCTAAAAACAATAGAATAAAGCAAAGATGCAAAAGCAACATTTTACAATTTAAAAATGGCTTTTGTTTCAATTCATATTTTATGTTGCCTAGATTTTTTATTATTTTTTGAAAAATGGCTTTGAAAAATTTGGATGACATAAAACATTATCAAAGCCAATTTTTGAAAATAATCTTTATAGAAACTTTCAAAAACATTATTTCAAAAAATCATCTTCTTTATTATAATTTTTTTATATTTTTTTTTAATAATAAAGTATAATATGACTTTCCAACGGCATGTCATTTTAGATATAATATAGACATTAAAAACTTATTTCAAGAGATTTTTGGTGGCATCAAATGTAAAAAGAAATAAAAGCATTTCTTCAATTATTTAACACTTGTTCTAGAGAAAAGACTCCACATCATCAATATTATAGACTTTTTCAATCCTTATCAATTTTTAAAGCAACTATAGTTATTTGTTTCAATGATTTCATTGCAGATCCTCCGATTTCAAATTCTCATGGCTCTATCTTTGTAATAATAGATTATTTTACCAAAATGGTATATTTTGTACCATGTTTAAAAACAACCATTAGTAATAAAACATCTAAATTCTTATTAGATAACTTTTATCAATATTATGGACTTCAAAGTGACATTACGTTTGATTGTAGGTCTCAATTTATATAAAGTTTTCAGATGATATTTTTTAACATATTACAAATTAATATTAAGTTATCTTTAGTTTTCTATCCTTAAATTAATAGAAAAATGGAACATGTAAATCAAGTATTGGAAAAAACTTTGCAATGCACCATCAACAATCATTAAGACAATTGAATAATTTTTTTTCCATCAGCCAACTTTATATACAATAATATGATATATTCTTTTGTTTAACAAAATTTATTTTTTACCAATTATAATTTTCATCTATAATTTGATCCTTTTAATTTTTTTAAACCTAAAAATCCAATGATAAAAGATTTAGCATGTAGAATATAAAAGTTCCATTCAACAATATAGATATAGTTAAAAGAGGCTCAAGAACAACAAAAAAAATCATGTGGATGTTGTTAAGAAAAAAGAACAAACTTCATTCAAAGTTGGTAATAAGATATAGTTACTTTGTCATAATATTACAAGTAATTGATCTTGCAACAAGTTGGATTTTCAAAGACTTTGTCTCTTTATTCTCAATACACAAATAAATTTAGTGGCACAACAATTGCAATTACTACTATCAATAAAGATTCATCTTATATTTCACATGTTTTTTAAAATCTTATATAATAATCAATATGTTTAAAAAAAAAAAAAGTAGTTGCTACTACCTCTTATTGAAATAGATAATAGTTAAGAATTTAAAGTAAAAGAGGTCTTGGATTTAAGGTAGCACCAAAATAAATTGGAATATTTCATACATTTTTACAAATATGACATTAGTAAACATACGTGAGAGTCATGTGAAAATCTATCAAATGCATCAAAACTTGTATTTGTTTTTTATTGACAATACATATCAAAATTAAATATTGATCATTGACAATAAGATGGTATAAATCAAGGAAAAATAATTTTAAAAAAATAATTTATAGGATTCTTTTGCAAACATTTAAAATTGACTATTAGCATATTCATCTCAAGAGTTGTCACTTATAAGATTACTAGATAAAGCTTTTAAAATGATCTCAATCTACACAACATTAAAATCATGATAAAGTTCCTTAAAAGACATGTGTTCTTCCTTGAATAGATGGCAAGATACAACATGTTTGCTACCAGGATTTTAGAATAGACTCTTAATGCTTAGTAATGTTATTAGAGGTAGATACTACACATGATGGAATATAGAGTGTATTATTTGAAGATAGATATGAATGCTTCAATAATAATCAAATAACTAGGTGGTCTTCTTGTCTTGGTATAGGACATTATTAATGTTTTAAAGAACTTATAAATCACCTTTTGTGTAGAACAAAGATCAAAGCTTGTTGGTAACACCATTCAACAAAATTTTGACTTCAACTTATGAAGCAATGACACAATTCTTTATGAAACTCTTGGCCTAGAAAGAGAAGTAATATAATTAATAACTATATTCACTAATATATTTATTAATTAGATGAGTTAGAATTTATTAGAAGTAAATAGAAATAGGCTAAATTGTTGATATCTTACAAGAAAGATTTATAGAAGCTTTGTAACTTTACATATATTTATCAATGATTGGTAGATTGATATCTTGATTAATAAATTAGCTATATATTACAAATTTAGCCACTTATATTACATGTTGGACTTATATATACACATATATACACATTTATTCATGATTTTAATTAATATTGTTCTATATATTTAGATTGCTATTATTTGGATTGGTATAATTTTAAATTGGAACATTGTTTATACATGTATATGTATATGTTTATTTTGTATTTCTTATGTTTGATAATTGTCTATTGAAAATCAATCTCTAAACTTATAACTGATCCATTAATAATTTTACATTCATTTTTATATTGGCAATATATATATATATATATATATAAAACAATGATTCAGATATTTGTATTAAGGAATGGTTTTTAGTTTTTGCTTGATTGATATTAGAATGATTTTTTTTGAAAATACAGTATCTGAACAAAACAAAACAAATAAAAAATAAAAATAAATAAAAATACAACATGTAATTCCATACACTCATCCGCTACAATTTCTCTTCATGATCGAGCACTCTATGTCTACCAAAATAGGCCAAACACAATCGCCACTCAAAATACTAGGGAAGTCTAGTTTTTAAGGTTTCCACAGGTTTAGGATCTGCCCTGACGCTCCCCTGTGCAGGGATGCCCAACCAGCATTCACGCCCACGAAGCCCTAAAACTGGAGCTGAAGAAGAACGCCGTTTTGAACCAGCCGCGGAGGAGGGTAGAGGCTGGACGGGAGTGCGGAGAAGCAGGCGCTTCATGGATTTAAACTCGGCAGCAACCCTGTGCGGTGAATCGAGTCATTGTGGTTCCCTCAGGAGTTGGATCTCCCGCCTGATTCTCCATTTGTCCAGGCGCAGTCTCTCTCTCGTCTGCTCCGGTGCATTTTCTATCGCTCTTACTACTGATACCGTTTGAAAACTAGGTTTGCAGGTTCAAACCCATCATGAATCCCAACTCCCGCCACCATGACGACGTTGCTCCCCGTGGAATTTTACTCGGAGGATGTTGCGCCTTTCACAATTGCAGCAAGGACGGGTTCTTGGTTTGGGTGTAGCGAGCAATGCTCGGGGTATGCTGAAACTCCAACTGTCAGGTGTGCATTTTAAAGTAGCAGCATCCGGAGGATTCACGGACGCGGCATCTTGAGCAAGAAGATGCAGTGTGGGATCTGAGCTTCTAGTGATGGAGATGCAGCACAGTGTGCTGCTGCACATTACTCTGGCTTCAGGGAATCCATGTTTATGAGGAGGTAGCGTCTTCGTTACAGTGATTGAAAACTGTTCACCAAATTTCTTGCACTGATTGTAGGCTAGTTGTGCAGAGGTCACCATTTTCAGTCTCTAAAGGACATATTTATCTTTGCCATGCATTTCTCATCTTCACCATAGTACGCAGTAACAGATGCTTACAACAAAAAGCTTTTAAAATTATAATAAATATGTTCATTTTTTTCAAACGTAATAGAATACAAGTAGGTCATATGTTTGTTTTGTTCTACAAACCAATGTAAGATTAGGTTTACAACAATATTGAGTGCTAGACAACGTTAATTCCAAGAGTGAGCATCTTTTGCATTACCTAGTGCTCAAATTGAATATATCTATTCAATAATAAATAAATAAATAAAACTGAATATTATGTTTTTTATTTTTAAAAAATTGCATATAAAAAATATTTAAAAAATAATAAATACTCAAGTCACATGACAAAATTAGAATTGTGTGAACCAAGATATGTTATTTGCAAAAAATACAAAATTCAGAAGCAATACTCTCATTCAGGAGGCTCATACTTTTACTTTGGTTAAAGTCGCTTTCACTCATTCAGCTTCTTTAAAAGTTCATGAAATTTTGCTCTTGTAAAAATAATAATGATAATAAATATAATTAATAAATAAATAATGCACAATTTTTTTCAAATAAAATAATTAAAATTTAATCAGATAACATTTTCTAAGTTATGTTAAGAAAGATAAATACTACTGTAAAAAAACCAATTTGAAATCTGAAACAAATTGACAGCTTGATGTTTAAAATATGACTTATGTTGACAGGAATCAAGGGTCTATATTTATTTATTTATCTATATACTTTTCAATTAAGAATATCTTATCTTCATTCTATTAACACAACTTTCTTATAGAGGTTTCTTAAATTGTTGTAGTTCCAAATAACAATTTCAATTGTAATCCATAATTTAAACAAAGTTTTTGCAAGTATTGTTTATATTTTAAAGGATGATCTTTAAAATTGAATAGAATTTTTGAAGTATAAATTTACTATATGTAGTTTTAAAAAAAGCAGCTGTGTGTGTACTGTGTGAATATATATATATATATATATATACTTTTACAAAAAATCGATAATGTTTTCGGTATAATATTTAAAGTTAAATTTTTAATCAAACTTTTGTGTTTCATATTATTTAATTACGAGAAGATTTGCAAAAAAACAAGTCTGAAAGGCATGTAATGTTTACATAATAAGTGCCCTTTTTCCATGGAGCTTTTGGATGAATTATATTGTGTTTCGTCATGTGAAACATGCATTACAGTACCCTCTTCCACCCCACAAATGCTAGCAATGTAGGAAATGCTTTGACTTTTACTTTTTGAGAACTTTACATCATAGGTTTGTTGTTGGACAACGCTGACTTGTGTGAAAACACTGAGAATTGGGGTTTGAGTTTTGTGTGAATAGATGTTTTCATCATTTTCTGTGGGTTGATTAACATTTAGTATGTTTATTTATAGTGAACATGTTAAAATAGCTACTAGTAAATAACAATAATGAGATGATTACAGCAAGATTTTGTAAAAAAAAGGTATTTTAGTTTTATATACTAATTATTTGTTTATTTATTGATACAAGTGTCCTTTTTTATTCTAAAAAAAACCAAACAAAAAACAAACTTAGAGAGTGAATTCTACCAAACTTCTACGTCTATAGAATTTGGTATTTTATGTATTTTTTGCGGCAGAACTACTTCAAACAAGTCCTGTTGCAATTTCTATTCCTGTTTTATATTTATCATTAAGTAAAAAAATGTGACTAAATATGTTGGTAGAAACACAATCATGTAGATCTTAAAATTGTTCTTTAAGCATATATATATATATATATATATATACATACATACATAAGGCTAGTTCAATTATCACTGAGAAAAGGAACACGAAAGTTTAAGGAGATTGTTGAATCAAAAGTAATTTAACAATGTGATTTAAGTTTCTGCAAAGCTGGCTTTTCAGAGCGTTTCCTAATATTAAACAACAAAGATCTTGTCATTTTTGAATCACTGAATATTCCAGAATTGTTAATAAAAACCCACTCGCAGCAAATTTGTGCTAATTAAAAACTAAAGTGAGCTGAGATCCCCCAGTTTCAGCCAATAGAAGTTAGTTGTGTGAAGACAATTTGTGAGTGGGTTGGCTTATCGTTTTTTTCATTCTGTAAAGACTGTCCTTCCCTAAAATTACGTGCAGTCCATGATTGTAACAGTTAAAGGACAGAATCCGATGGACGTAGGCAACAATCCTCATTTACAAAACAATGGATGATTTGGAAACTGAACCCACTTGCAAATCACCTAAAGGGCCCAACGAGAAGATGAAGGTAGAGGGGGGGAAAAAAAAACTATAAATAATGTGCCAGCTCCGTTCAATAAGGTTGTGACACATGCTATCATTGTTAAATCAGATTCTACAGTGGATTAGGAAGAAATAATAATTCCAGCAATCCAGCCCATGCATTTACCTAACTCACGTGTGATTATTTACAATTTGGCACTACAA
This sequence comes from Physcomitrium patens, assembly GCF_059467195.1. NCBI lineage: Eukaryota > Viridiplantae > Streptophyta > Bryopsida > Funariales > Funariaceae > Physcomitrium > Physcomitrium patens. The sequence goes on along the minus strand of NC_143417.1, from coordinate 7,623,795 downwards.
TCCCAAACATAAAATAAGACTGCATCTGTCTGACTTGTGGGTTCATGTCGGCCGTACTTATCATGCCCATATATATATATTTGTTTTTGTTATTTTTGTTTTTGTTATTTGTATTTGTTATTTTAAAAACTAATTGTGTCTTGCATTTTATCATTGTTGAAACAAAAAAAACACATGTATGTAGATATTTTCACACACACACACAATTTGTATGTGTCATTCAAATACTTCTTCGTATTTTTGTGGCAAGCACAATGCAATTCGTGCTGGAAGTAGTAAAGTGTAGATTTTGCAACAAAACAGTTGTGTTGACACCAACTGATAGATTGCAATGATTAACACTGCTATTGAAACATATAAAATTATGAGTAGAAAAATATACTGAACAATACAAATAACACAAGCATATTGAAACTACTCTATTCACTCAACAACACAGATCGTCATCATCAAAATAAATTTTAAGTAGTAGAAGCATGTTTTATGTTTATGCTGTGCTAGATTAACCACAAGATGATTTTATTTATTTATTTATTTTTCATTGGATGCAAAAATAGGTGTAAACATCCTGAATACATAAATATTTAGAAAACTGTTGTATATGAATATTTGAATTTTTTAAAACAAAATAATGCACAGAAATTTCAAAAGCATGACAGAATAATTTCAATCAACTTTATTTTCTAAATACAATTCAAAACTGATGGAATTAATACCAAAAAATTACAATATCAATCTTATTAACATGGTGTTGTTTTTTTTTAAATTTTATTATATATATATATATATATATATATATATATATTTTGTTTTTCTTAAACTCTTAGTTGCAATCCTATAAATTTAGTTTTAATCTTCTACCAACTTGCCATTCTGATTTCTAGAAGTTAAAAACAATTATTTAAGTAATGTTGTGAAACAGAATAATCAATATTTCATTGAAAATAAAATAAGACTTGTTCTTCAGTATATTGTTTTTTACTCTCTAAAGTATATTGAAAAATAATTCGAATGCCTTTTAAAAAAGTTAAAACATTTTGATGTGTTTAATTATTCAGTAACCATGAATTTATTGTATATTAATATCCATCAGTAACTTGCTTTATCATATCATTCATGTAACAAAGTGGAGCACCCAATTCCAATAAGTAGTTGTGTGTATAGAACATATTCTTTAATTTGGTAAGAATCTAAATAATACCACAGAGTATATTATATGATTTTGTGATATAACTATGGCATTTGAACTGTTTCAATGTTGTAGCTAATACCTTTTTGAAAACAATTTTCAGTATTCAAAATCAACATACTTAATCGAAAGATCATGTATATATATATGATAGTATGGCCAAATTACAGAAAACATGATTTGATGCTCTACACAAATTAGTGCCCAAAGGCACTCTTCAAACCGACCACTTCAAGTGAATCAGTGTTGGGTGGCACAGTGTTTGTGGTGGAAAGTGACCCAAATGCAAAGAGAGACTAAATTAGGAAACACAGACGACAGACAATCATTGAATAGGGTGGTGATAAACTGGCTACACTGGGTCACAGTAACTTTTGAACATGTCCCTGCTGAAACCAGGGGAAGATCTGGTATTATTATTCTAGCCTACTTCGTCTTCTCCTTCTTCTCCTTCTCCTTCTTACATTCGCTTTATCAAAAGTGAGAAGGCAACAGCCGAAAGTGCACTCACTTGTCAACCCAGCTTAGAATAGTAATTGGCCATGGGTGAGTAAGTGAGTGTGTGTGTGTGGAGAGCGGAATACTGGCTGCATCCCCATAGCTCGAAAGGACCGGGCGCCGAAGGGGAGCACCGGCCGGGTACGATAGAATGTGGGCACCAGGGATATCGCCAGCCACCCGGGCTCGGCGTCATCACCAGGCGCGAAACTTCCCTTCCCTTCCCGTCCTGCCCGTGCCCGTGCTCGTGCCCCCGCCCCGCCCTGCGGTGTCGCAAATTGCCATCGATGTCCGATTGCCTCGTTTCTCTTTTCTTTGTGCCTGGGCTCTGGCCCTCGTCGCTCCCGTTTCACCTCCCCGCTGCTGCTGATCCGCATTGAATGCTGCTACCACTGGCACTGGATTGCATGCGCAGTGGCGAGTTCGCTGTGCGTGTGGCTTCGGGGACTTGGATTCTCCCACAGCCGCCTTTTCTCGGAGGAAACAAAACGTGCTTTCTCGCCGTGTGGGTTGGAATGCTTAAGAGGAGAATTTTCGGCGCTTTGTGGCCTCACGACGATTTTGTAGGACGTGCTATATTGGAGATGGATGATTTGAAGCCTGGATCTTGTGATGTCGTGGTGTTCATTGCTGAGCGACAGTAAGCGGAGCCTGTTTCGATACGTAGTATTTGAAGTCGTGATGACGGTGTGGATGAGTTCCGTTGAGTGTGGACCGGGGTGGGAGATGCTGAAGTGGTGGATTCTTTTGCAATTGACCTTGGTTGCCAAGGGTGGTTTATGTGCTTTCAGATGTTGAGATGCTGGACTTTGAGGTCGGTTGTTGGAAAGAGCTTTGGCCGAAGCATAGGTTTGGCGGTGAAGCTATCACTCCATCCTCTTGTTTCAGAGCCATTCCCTCATGGACGTAATGCTGATAGCCTGCAACCTTTCCAGATTAGAGCGTTTCTTGGTCCCTCTTCATCTTTAGTAGATGCTGAAGCAGTGCCTTCACTGGCGCATCAAGCTTGGTGACTATCGAAGCTGTGGATCTAATTGTCGGATAGCTATAGTTTTGATAGCAGGGGATTAGTATGGACTGTTTTCAGGTTATTACCGTACCGATTGTGGAGTTAGGGAACTAGCTGTGCTTCTCCAGGAGTACAATCGGCAAGGTAAACAGCACAGGTTGATGCAGGAAAATGCACTTAAAATTCTCTTCTATCTAAGGCGGAGGGTTTACTTGATTTTAGTGTGCACATTTGAGCGAGCGAAGGATTTCAGCGTTTGAAGAATCGAATCCACTACCATGATTCAGGTTTCAAAAGGTGCATGAACCTGCGACTGGTTGGAGGCCTTTCAACTGGGGCGTAAATTTGATTTCGATGTCCAGTTTCCCGATCCTTGGGTCCAGAAGAAAGGCTTGGCTGTAACATACAAGTTGAAAACATTCAAAAATTTCTTCATTCACTCACTTTTTACGGTTGAGGATTAAAACAGTCTTGTCGATATACCACTAAATGAGGCTCCATCATCTTCTACACTTGGACCTTCATCGCTCTGGTGGCATCTGCAATCAGAGTGCGACTGTCTGGCCGTAATGCCAAACCTGCAAGCAATGTTAACGGAAATGAAGTTTTTGTCGTTAGCTATGACGGTGCGAAAAATGTGTACCATGGAGATATTTTTGGCGGCTGCAGTTTCTATCATCGTGGCTTCGATGTAATTCACCGTCGCTCGGAGAAGGAAGCAGCGAACAGGAAGAATTTTCTTTCATCTCAGGTAGTTTGAATGGCATTCGTTCCTTTCGTGACTTCTTCTTGTGTGTATCGATCGATCATTGAATCAATTCACAGTATCGGGAGATAGTATGTGATCGTTTCGAGCTTGGTTATGAATTCTCCTAATCATTTGGTGCTCGGGAGAACCTAGAATACGCGCTTCAGATGAACTCCTTGCCAGTGTCCGGTTCTTTGGATAGAATCCTCGTGTATGCGCAATGCTTTGATCGATAACTTTACGAACTACAAATAGTACCAGGCTTTTGGTTTCTGAACACTTTTCCCAAAATAAGGGTTCGTTTTAATCTGACACTGAAGTACGTAAAAGAAGAGGAGAATAACCTCACTGTAATATCCGCTGATGTAAGGTCGTGTTTGCATTCCTTTTATCCTCGCTTCATGCTTCAGGGTGTGCTATTTTATGAACATTGCGTATCTGATTGTTTGCTGGTACTGCAGACCCAAACGGATGTACAATTCTCTGGTGCGACCTACGCAGAGTAGAACATAGTATGGACTTAGTTTAGAAACGAGATCATTGATTGCTAAAGATCACAGGGCCGTTTACGCATCAAATCGGACTTGAAGTCCATGCCAGCAGTTGTATCCCTTGAGTTGACATATCCAGAGTGAAGCCATGACAGGACTGTTTCAAATTTTTGACCGCTACAGAGCCTTGGCTAGAAGTAAGAATGTTCCAAAGAAAGCAGGTCCAGTCAGTCATGGTGAGAGCTGGCCTTTCGATCAGAAAATTTTGATTTCGAATTTCCATTATCTGGCTTGCCTTCTCTTTTGCTGCCAGTGCAGTACCTTGGAGAAATGTCAAATTGCTATTGGAATTAATTATGATTGCTGTTGCTCAGGTCAAGCGCAACCAGGAGGTGAGCGTGACCCTAGCTGTATCAATCTTGCATATCACATGGTATGTTTCTTAACAATGTCATTATTATCATTATTGTATGGAATACGTCATTATTTTGATACGAGTTTGTTGATATGGGACGTAACTTATAGAACACAGGCCAATAGTCTTAGCATGCCCTCTACGAATGTATCGTAGATTGTGGCGTTGTAGACGGGCCAACATGCATGCCGCATCATTGTGCTCGGGGGCTTTCACAACTCGAATTGCACCCAACCCATGTTCACCTGAATGGATGATCGTATGTTCAAATCTGTTTACCTTTCGCATTCTGATCCGAGAGCGACAGTTTATTACGGAGGACATTCAGCACCTGTCAATGAAGTGATTGGATATTTTGATTCGCATGGCAGTTCCAAGATGAAACAGGACAAAGAAGAGTTACGCTGGCAGGTAACCATCACTTACCCCAATTGGAAGCGTCTCGAGATCCTCGAAGGTCATCCATTGACAACAGTGAAGTTATAGTGGCAAAGACTCTGGACACCCCCAAGGATATTCAACTTGCATCTGAACCTAAACCCCACCCACCTCGCACTTCATTAGACTCGAGACCCAAACCAAGGCTTTCATTGTACTTAAAGGACGAAGCTTCTGTTAATGATACTTCAGCACCATCATCTGCTAAGGATATATCCGTTTCTATTGAAACTCCTGGAGATCCTCTCAGCAGGGTACATTATCCGAGGTCTCATTCAACAGCAGCAACTCCCAGATCGTCGGTTGATGGTAAAGTGACAGGGAATGATGACAGGGAGAGGAAATTCAGAGACCTCAAGGGCATGCTTAAAGGGCCATTCAAGAGAAAAGTAACCAAGGTGAATAACCAGGAATCTCCTGGAACTTCGTTTGATTCGAAAGAATCGGATCAGGTTAAAACTGTACGAGAATTGCAGCCAGAGAACAAGGAGGATTTGAACGGTTTGCCTAAGTCCGGTCAAATTGCTCCGGGAGGGAATGAGTATAAAGATTGTGGCATATTTCCAGGGATCCATACTGGATGGTTTGAAGGTAGAGAGGCTTCTACACCTCGATTGACTGTGGAACTGAAAGATGGTCCAAAACTAACCCGAAAAGATGATCAGCGTGTGCTCAATGATGATAGGCTCAGGGTTTCTGAACAGAAAGGTTCTTCCGTATCCCTCAGATTCGAAGAAGCCCCCGATGTCGAAGGTTCTAAAGACTTGCGGAAGATGGGTTTGGGTCGGAATTCCATTGATGGCAGAGAGTCGTCTAGACCTCCGTTTGATGGTAAAACAGTGGGATCAAGACTATCTGTTGATGGGTCTCGTGGCTCTCATCAGCCTTCAGGTATGCCTCGTTTGTCATTGATATCTGTCGTCGGTAGAGAAGCCCATGGTCAAGTAACCGCAAACAATTGGTTTGCGCAAAATATCCACACGTCTTTGGAGGCATCTACACCCGTCTTTCGTAGAGAAGAGAACGCTTGGTGTGATTCACCTGGAAGATGGATTGCTAGTACCTGGGATGGCGACTTTGACGATTCCAAGTGGAAGGCATCAAGTGTGGTTGCTAGGTTGATGGGCCTTGAAGATCTGCCAAACTTTGATGTGGTGAGCAATGCCGAATCAGCGACAGAAATGTCTCCCGAGGAGCAGTGCTCCTCACCTCAAACAGGGCCCTATTATATGGAACCCGACGAATCGCCAAGTCGAGATGATGAAGACTCTTATCAGGTCTTCGGTACCGATGAGGTTGTTACTCCTCTTAGGAAGGATACGCCTAGTAAATTCATGCCTGGTGTCCCCTTAGTGCTGCCAGCACGGCAGCTAGCTATATCAGTATCAACCGCCCCTAGGTTGCAGCTTGGATATTGCAAGTCACCTGACAGCAGAGGTCAGCAAACTCCTGCTTCTCCGAAATACTCAGCTGTATCACCAAAGCACCACATGATTGAAAGTCTGCCTCAAGTTCTTAAGCATCAAGTTGAGCTAAAAATTTCCAGTGAAGGATTACTGTACAGCGACATGGATCAACGCTTGCGGCAACTGGGTCTCAAAAACACTATCCAGGAGCGTAAAACTCTGAAGCAGATTTTGGAAGCCATGCATCAGAAAGGTCTCTTACAGCCTCCCCCTCACGTGAACCCTGAGTGGAAGCGCAATCTTCCAAGACATAGTTCAAACAGTGGTGCTGCAAAATCTTCATTTCTCAACAGAAAGGATCGTTCTTCATCTCAAGCCCTTGATTCTTTCAACGACGACCTTTTCGGGTTGGATTACAAAGACATTCCAATGTACGTATCCGCTAAAATGGCCAAAGGTCCGGCAGAAGGTGGTCATGTCTCTGACAGTTGTAAGTCCCCCTTGAGGGGTAGGACTGGTGAGGCTTCGATAGTGGTGATGAAGCCTCTGAATTCAAATTCTGCCTCCAAGCTCATTCTTGCAAAACCTTCTCTAGAGGTGGATCTAGAAAAGGAACAAGAAACAGTTATCGCACGTGTGACAAATGCACCCACATCGTTGTCTACATTAGCTACTCCAGTTGCCACCCTTACAAAGGATGGTAGTTCAGTCATGAACATCAGGTGCTTTTCCAATCGTCAATACCATTATGAATGGACTTCTGAGTTTTCAGAGAGCTTTTCTTGTTCACGACTTTCTTGGTTTTTTTCAAGGATGTCCGAGTCTGCCAATAGATCCCGAATTTATTCTTTGTTAGTGTGAAGCAAGTATTCTGTGTTGGTTGTCATATTCTTTAAGAACAGTTTTATTTATTTATTTATTTAATTTTTTTGGTTGTTTTTGCATTTTTCCGAGTTGGAGTTACATTAAGTAAGGTGTTACATTGAATAAATCTGCAGAAAAGTTTCTTTGTTACATTGATGTAACAGTTTGCTTATTTGTTCAGATAGTTGTTGCTCGACACAAGTGTAGATTCTGCCGTACAACTCGTAAGCATTTTTCTAAACATGAATGTTTATTTTTCTTGCAGACACTCTTCCAAAAATGAGACATCTGCTGCTTCCAGAAAATTAAAGCTGAGCTCTAAATCAGATGACTCGAGGAGTCAAAGTGCTATGGAAGAGGTTTCAATCTCTGTGAAGCATCGGAGAGAACGCATTGCTGCTCAAACTGCAAAATTCAAATCCGAGAGTGGAGATCTTCAGCAGCATGACAGCCCCAAGTCGACAAGATCTTTATCCCCTAGTGGTAGGAAGTCTGCTAAGACGGGTTCTTCAATTCGAAGCGCATTCGGCTCTAGTTTAAGTCAATCAGGTAAAGCTAAGTCTCGAGCAAGACCTGTAGAAAAAAAGGATGTTAAAAGTACCACCCAGACAACAAGGAGGGCCAAGCATAGTCAGGAACAGTTGAAAGAGGGTTCTACAACTAAGCAAGAGCATCGAAGGGCACCCAGACGCATCACATCAGATCGGAAATGGGTTGCGGGTAATAATACCGAAAACATTCCAGCATTAGAGCAATTTCGCAATTCCAAGAGTGCAGGAGAAGTTGCAGTACTTCGTAGTAAGAGGACTGAGACCGGCGGTTCCAATGATCAATTCAGTTCAGCAACGCCTGCTGATGTGGATACGAAAGGACGCAGAGTAATGAACTTTGATAAATACCAGCTTGCACAGCTTTGCAGTGAATTTGTGGAGTCAACAGCTGATTCTTGTAGCGAAAGCCAAGATATTACGTTGGAGAGGTCACTGAATGGATCGCCCATTAATGTTACGTCACCTACTTTAACAGTTTTTGAAAGCCGTAGACTAAGTAGTAGAAGACATAGCTTAGAAAAGCTTCCGGATGACTTCTATGATGCGAAAGAAAGATATGAATCCAAATTGGAAGACTCCGAGCTGGAGACATACAGTGATGTGGCGCTTTACACAGATCTGGACAGCTCCGATGTGCCGATGAGTCGGGAAGCTCAAATACAAGAGGTAAGAAGCACACTAGTTTTTGCTGTATGTTTTCCTTCATTTTTTTTCGATTTGTTATCTCTTGATTGTACAATTTCAGCACGCAGGTGCTGCTTCCGAGGCAGTGCAATTTAAATTAACCTTCAGAATAAGATTTGAATCTATCGTTCAATAACTTCGGCTGTCTTCGTTGGACATTTTTGATATAATTGTTGACGCATGGCCTGACGCTTGCAATATCCACAATTTTCCCACAGCCTGAATCAAGTGCATTGGACTCTTTGGAACCATCATCACCTGGTTTTCAGGAGTGGAGAGAGGGTCGTGAGGGTGGAAATGGGCAGATGGCTAAATACATTGAGCAACCAAGCCCCATTTCCGTTCTGAAAAACATAAATTTTCAGAAAGAAGAATTTACGCCAAGTCCAAAATTTGAGAAATCGGGTTTTATTAGCGCTCGAGGTAATATTCTGTAATGAACATGATGTAAATGCTATATGGGGTTCGGCTTGTTTAGTAGTACCTTAGCATGGGTCTGACATTCTATAAGCGCAATGGTTTCCTATCATGCTTGAATTACGTTAGAAATCTTGGTTCAGATACGCGAACACTACTGCTATTGATTGTTAAGCTACTCTTATGCAGATTGCTGTGCGTTCGAGTCAGGAGAGGAGCAGGAGGACTTGAAGAAACCAATATGGCAACCCACGGATCTATCCACCCCAGCACACCAAATACCAGTATTCTCGGGTGATCCTTTGAAGGATTTGATGCATAAAGTTGCTCGGTCACTTAATCTTGATGATCAGAACTCGTTTCTTAACAAACCTACCCTAGAGATTCAGGTGCCCTATGTCTCTGACCTATTTTCACCTTCATCTCTGAACTCTGTCCCCCCATCATTCTTTTCAAAAGAAGATGAGAAGGCATATGTGAAACATATAATGGTGGCGTCTGGAGTTACGGAGGAATGTACCGCTCCAAAAGAGTGGTCTAAATACGGGTCTCTGATGAAGGCAGACTTATTTGACCAACTTGAAGAGCATCTTGAGCTTAGAGAGTCTGCTCGTAAGCAGAACGCCTATCTGTCAGGAGAAGAGAGAACGGAATATCTCAAGCAAGCTCTTGATAGGCGCCTCCTTTTCGACTGTGTTAATAGCATATTGGAGAGGAAATGGCATTCATACTTCCACCCCCATCCGTGGGGTGCACAAACTTTTCGTAAGAAACCTATCGGAGTGAAACTTGTGGAAGAGATTTGGGAGGAATTGGAATCGCTTCGTTCCTGTGCTTTGGATGATGACTCTTTATACGGCATTCTACAGATGGATTTTACCCAGCGAGCTGAAAAGTGGGTGGATTTTTCATTAGAAGTTGGAGAGATTAGTACAGAAATACAGGAAATGATATTAGATGAATTGGTGAATGCAGCTGTGCAGGAATGGTCTGACGAAAGCAAATTCCATTAGTCACTACCAGTAGCAATATAGTTGCATGTGCCCTTTCAAGCCCTACCGGCTTGGGTTGTAATATATGAACAAAGATTAGGTTGATAGATGATGCTTAAATTCAGATAATTGTGATATGTTCACTATGTTTTTACCAATGTGACGATCCATTGAATTTCTTGCGTCCCTTCGAAGACTTCAGTCTTTATATTCAACAAGACTTAGGGATTACGCATTCTTAGTTACTGTGAAACAACCTTACAGAACTCTTGCATTACAGAAACTACATTTGTACTTGTGAGGACAGGGATTCTCTCTTGTGACACTTCAAACTCTGGTCTAAGCTCACTGTGCGGTCACAGGCAGGACGCTTTCCAAACAACGTGCTAGGTCAAAGCTTGTAACTTATGCAAATTGTAAACCCTCAGTCTGTGCTGATCACTGAGTTCTGATTTTACGTGGTCTGCTAGATATCTTTGTCTAATCACTTTCATTGTACACAACTTCTACAGGAATAACTCTAAGTAGTGACTCTCTTTCATATTTTATGTAATAATTTTACTTACAAAGGTTTTCAATGAATGTCCCATTATCACATCTAAATAAAATACATAAAAAATTCTATTTCAATCTAACATTCCAATAATTTATGAATGTCAATTTAATTTTTAGAGTAAATAGCCATTTTTTTTTTTTTTTTTCTTTTTATAATTATTATTGATGTGCAACGGATTTGCAATCAATATACTTTTCACATTGACCCTCAAAAGGCAAATGAAAGGAAAACAAACGTGTGTAAAATGAACATTTTATTTAAAACTCTAAAAGACATGTACTACATTTTATCTACCTATATGCTTCCAAAACTATCAACTTATCAAGGATTATTTTTAATTATTTTTAATTTCTTAACAGTTAAAATATTTTCTATTTATTCTTTAAAGAATAAATAAACAATCATGGGATTGTGTAAGCTACACATGTATAATATAAACAGAAGTGTAAATATTTGATATATATATATATATATATATATATTTGCCTATGTTAGGATAAATATAGTGTACAAGTTAAATACTATTAAATATACATGTATTAAATGAGTGTGAATCTTTAGTACATTATTTTCTTCTATAAAAAGTAAAATTACTATAAATAATTAGAATATATATATATTCTAATTATTACATATATATATATATATATATATATATATGTAAATATTTTAAAATTCTTTTCATATGAAATTAGAAAATTTTAAAATATTTATATATATATATATATATATATAATCATAGATTACAATCTATTGTTAAATAAGATTTTTTGGCAATAATTTAATTTTAAAATAATAAGAACTTTTAATTTTATATATGTGTTATTAAATCCTACAATTTACAATCTGTGATTATTGATTTTTAATACACAATAATCACAGATTGTAACTTATAGATTGTAGTAATTAGATCAAATTCTGTACTTGTAGCATTGATTGCAACAAAGGTTGTTGCAAATCTTCTAGCACCTCCTATTAAAGACATAGATAGTGTGTATAATTAATTAAATAAATAATAATTGTATTAAACCATATTTTTGGATTTTGTTGATAATAATATTATTGTATATTCACAATTATATCAAATTTCTAATCAAACATAGGTTAAATCAGCAAAATTTATTGAAGCATGTGATTTTGTCACTAAAATTATGAAAATTATATACAATGATTAATTATATATATAATAAGAGTATTTAATTAATTTATTATAATTTTATATCCTAATTGAAGAAAATTTTGATTGTATAAGTTTATATTGTAAGAATTATATATAAAAAATAAATCAAAATAAAATAATAAAAATAAATAAAAGTATTGAATATCTTTTTGAAAATTTTAATATTTTTATGCCAAATAATGCCTACAATATGAAATAAGAATAACATGTATTTTAAAGCAAACTATAGTTGCTAAAAGAAAAAAAATCTGACAATATTATGAATAGTATTTACAATTCTTTTCTTTTGAAAACTATCAATAATATATATATATATATATATATATATATATATATATATTTTTATATTATATTATATTATATTATATATATTAGAAAAAGTTATTAAAAAAAAATTATCTTTATATAAAAGTCTAAAAATTCTAAATCCAAGAATAAAATGCCTTATTAATAGATATGTAATAGAATCTTAAAATTTCTTATATAAAAATATTTAAATTTCAGATCTATATTTTATTTTTTTTAAAAATAGAAATAAATTAACTTCTTGTGCTATTAAAGTTTTTTTTTCTTGAATACAATGAAAAAACCAATATATACAATTTCATTCAATTTCTAAAGCAAGTCCATTATTAAATATTTTGTTGTAAGAATAATATGTTTAACCACACCTTTTGTCAAAGGCATGAATTACAAAGTACCAAAGATTCAATACACTCTTGTATTATTAAAAAAGAATAGATAATCATTCAAATTTTGTATAATAATAAACAATAATGGCTATTGTCAAAGACAAGAAAACTATAGGCTCTTGGAATAAAACTAATGACAAAAAAAGTATTGACTTAAGTGAAGAAGGCTTCAATCTTATCTCCACATATACTATCTAACTATGAAGTATATGGCGACATTCTAAAGAACCTACAACACTTGTTCAACTTATGGAGACACATGTCTAATTTACAAGACAAGTTTTGTACATGTGTACCACATGGCCTACTTATACTAGAAGTTGCCAACATTTGCAACACATGACCAACTTATTGGCTAAGTTTCTAATCTACCAATTACCTACAAATAAGTGAAATTTGCATCTAAAATGCTTTTAAAGTACTATTCTATAAGATATTATCAAATCTATCTTGTTGTACTTATTACCTATTTCTTATTATCGAAGTAATTATATATCCATGAAATTACTCTCTATTTTTGAAACAAGTATCAAAAAGAAGAGTTATCACACTCTGATTTTTTATTTTAGTTTTGATGGATGTCTTTGATAGAAAAAATTAACCTTCTTCGCTATATTTATAAGGTTTTAAACTAGCTTTTGTGTGCATTTACTACAATCATATTCATGCCAATGTAAAAAATATTCGAATCTATTTCTACATTGTCTTAAATCTAAGACTTCTTCTATCTCAAATTCTTCATTATTGTTCATTTTTATAGGAGGTGGTGGTATTTATCTTCTTTCTAAAATATTCATAGTCTTCTATGGCTTAAAAAGAGATACATAGAATATGTCATAAATCATCATAGATTTTGGTAGTTGTAATTGATGAATAACTTGATTGAATTTTTTGCAAATAGGAAATGGTCAAAGTCTACAGTAATACAATTTGTCATAAGGACAATTAATCATAATATTACAAAAAATATCTATATCTTACAACTAATATAGAATTGTAGTTGTTTTTTGCATAAGGCATCTACATTGAACTTTTGTCATTCTTGAACTTTCTTTAATTATGCCTTCATTATTATATGTGCCATTAATAAACCATATGCCAAATCTTTTTTTGCAATATTATCAACTTTAAAAAAGTTAAAAATATCAAATTATTAATGATAATTATAAATAAAAAATAAATTTATTGAATAGAAGAACATATCATGTTATTGTAGGAAAATTTTGCCAATTGTAAAAGAATTGTCTAACCATTTTGATGGTAATTGATAGTATGTCTAAAATATAATTCTAAATCGTGATTCATTCTTATGTTTGTCCATCAATTTGAATATAAAAAATCAAAATAGTTTTATGTCTACCTTCAATTTTTTAAAAAGAGTTCTTTAAAGCTTTGATACAAATTGAGTCCTTCAATCTAACAATATCTCATAATAATCCATGATAGGAATAAATATTGTCAAGAAAAAATTTAACTCTTTCTTCAATTGAGATATTTTTTATACATAGTATAAAATTTGTGATCTTAGTAAAATAATCTAATATTGTAAATATAGACTCAGAAAAACTTGAAATTAAAAAATCTATGATTAAATCCATAGAAACAAAAGACCACAATTATTTTGATATATATATATATATATATATATATAATGGCTGAGAAAATCTATAAAATCAATGATGATAAGTTTTTGATTTTCAATAAATATCACATGATTTTATAAAGTTTTTAATTGCCTTATACATTTAAAGCCACCAAATATCTCTTAATATTAACTCAAAGGTCTTATTGTATCTAAAATATCCTAGAGTTAGAAAATTGTAATGAGCTTATAAAACATGTAGTTGTGCTTCACTTTTTGAAATATTTAAGAAACCACAAAAATAGAGTATTTTATTTTTTAATACGAATTTAGAAATATTATAAAATTAAAAATAATATATTATAAATAAGAAGATTTAAAGACATGCTTAATTAATTAAAAAATAATAATAAATTAATAGTTAATGTTTATTTCATTGCTTAAAGATGAAATTGATTTAATTTTGAAATATTTTTTTTTAATTAAAGAATATATTTCTTTCACTTTATTAAAGATAGAATTATCTTAAAATAGCATATATTAAACTTTATTATTATTTTAATTAGTAGATATTCTTGAATTTAAATCTTGACAAAGACATGATCTAATGGATTTGATAATAATTCAAAACATGTATTGACATAAAATAATTGATTTTCTTGTGGTTTATATAAATAGAAATCAGACTAAAAGTACCTTCTAAATTATAGTATTATTTGAGAAATAAATGCACAATTACAAGAAGCTCTTTGTCTTAGATCTTATAGTTGATCTTTATTATTGAAATTATTTTTGAATAAAAAATTATAAAATAAAGTTTATGATTTACTTTTGTTTGTAATTAAATTACATTCAAAGAAAATTCCAATATATTTTTTTCTATAAAAAATTATTATAAAAAATTCAACACAATATAAGATTGATAGAAAAATAAAAATTATCTTGAAAGCTTTAAATTCTACTTTAACTTCTTCATTCTATTCAAGATTGGCTTTATAAGTCAAATGTGTAAACAAAGGTGTGATTTTAGAATATTTTTTTACAAAAATTTAATAGTTATAAGTAAATTCTAAAAAATATTGAATATTTTTTAAATTATTTTTGAAATATTTTAATCTATGATAATTTAAATTTTCTTAGGATCCATTATAAAATCATCATTTAAAATGATGTATCTTAAGAAATCAACCTGAGTTGTATAAAATATGCACTTTTTTTTTAACTTGATGTGTTGTCTTATATCTCTAAATTTTTGTAATAAAAAATAAATATAAATTTCATATTTTTTTATATTTTTAGAATAGATTAAAATATTATCTAATAATAAAAAGGTATCTAAAAAATCTTAAAAAAATCATTTATTAGATGTTGAAAAGCATTTGGTACATTTATGAGTCCAAAAGGATGATATTATTCAGGTTGAAAATATAAACTGTATTTCCAAAAGGATGATAAAATTAAGGTTATAAAAAAATTAATTTATTTAATAATTATATATTTTTAGTTATAATAAATTTAAAATAACTAAATTAGAAGAAGATCTAATAACATTAATTGTAAAAAAGCTATTTCAATCTTTAGTTTTTAAATCTAAAGAAAATATTTTATAGATATCATCTCTTAAAGATAATAAATGATCATCTATGACTTCTACATGTATGTGCTTAGTTTTCTTGTTTTTCAACAAAGTCTTTATCTATAAAACAAGTTGAGACTCTTCAATTTAACAAGACAAAGGCATTTTAATTTTTTGGTTCTAAACAAACATCTATTTTAAAATAAGATGAAGGATCCGAGGAGAAAATATGATCTTTATAAGATGTTGTTTAAGATTTTAGTCACATAATTTCTATTGTAGTGTGATAAACGTTTTTTTCAATACATTATCATCTTTGGCAATCATACTCCTCAAATTTTAGTTGTGTTGCTACTTTGGACAATGTTGAGTATTATACTTAAATTCTCTACAATATAAATACACTTTTTTTTTTTTTATAATGTCATGTCTTTTCTTCATCAATGAGAAGGTTTAAAATATATTATATCAATTTACATAGGTTTTGGCTTAGTTAAATAAGTTTTTGAAAATCCAAAAAATGTGGTCAGGACTTTACTTATTCATCTCTAACTATTTTTTTTTAAAACAAAAGTTTATTTTTTAATCCTTATTGAAATTTATTGATAAAGGCTTTATCATTAAAATCCACAACATGAGCAAGGATTTGGAATTCATTAGCATGTATGGTGGCTAATTATGATTTTTGTTGTAAAAATAGGAATTTTGTCTCTATTACCTTTTAAAAATTATTTTCTATAAATGAAGCCATAAATATTTTAAAGAATGAATTTAAATCATATAAAAGTTGTAAATCATTTTTTTCTCAAAGGTGCAAACTAGAAGACAACACTTCTAAATAGAAGTGCATCTATGAATCCAATCTCAGTAAATCCATCATGATATTGTAAAAAGATGCAATCTAAGATAAAGTTTGACTTATTATAGTGTTGTATTGTAATATGGCTATTAGATAAAAGAAAAAGTGAAGGATTATATTATAGAAGAACTTAATTAAAAATACTATAATCATTTATCTTAAAGTATAAATAATAGTTAAGGAGGTAATAAAACTAATAAGTGCTAATAGTGCCTCTTATCAAAATGAACTTCTATTTACTTTATATGGCCATAAATAAAACAAAACAAAGTAAATAAGAAACATAACTAATATAGATATGTTTAAAAAGAAATTAAGAATAATTTGTAGAAAAAATTATCTTTGTAGTGTAGAATTCTATTTGTATTCTTTGAATATTTAGATCTAGTTTAAGCATAATTTTTACAAACTTCTTAAAAAATTTATTTAAAATAAGATCCGTGTTTATTAATCTATTTTTTTTTAACTCTAATCTTTTTTCTTTCAATCTTTCGTTCTTAATATGAAACTAAAATATTCTCGTGAAATTTTAATTTATTCTAAAATAAAATGCTGCATAAATATGATAAAAAATTGATACAATTCTTTTTCAAAATTTTCTTTTAATTTTTTTTAATTTTTTTTAAATACCTTTATATTCTATTTATAATATTGTATGGCTTTTTAATTTTTTTATGAAAAAGAAGCATTGTCATTTCTATCTACTATGTATTGTATTATTAATTTCATTATATTCCTTTCTTAGAACTTTAAGTTTAATTAATAGCTAGCTAAAGGTTATAAGAAAAGAGTGTCTTGAATGAATAAGTTCATTAGAAGATGATCAAAGAAGGTGATTATTTTTAATACAATATTCTAAAGTATTTTCAATATAAATAAATCTTGAGATTTCTTAGGCAATGTAATATATATATATATAAATCTTTTTTTATTATTTCATAAAAAATTAAATTAGATTTTGTGAAATGATCCTATGAGTCAAAATGGCATTTAAAATTATCCTTAGAATTTCGTTTCAAAAACAATATTGTCTAATTTTAGAAAGAATATTTATAATTTGGATTTTCTATTATATTTCAATTGCCTCCTATAATACAACCATTATTATTTTGAAAATATTATTGAATAATTTTTTATAAAATATATCTTTTAAAATATATATATATATATATATATATATATATATATATATATATAAAATAGATCTGTTAAAATAGAATATTTTTAATAGAAGTATTTTCAAGAATTTTCCATAGCACCATGTTATCAAAAAGAGAATCTATTAAAGAAGCTATGCACTTGAAAAAATAATGGATTATTATATATATCCTTCTTTTGCTACTTCCATCTTTTTCTTGTATGTATTTAAAGAGAACTTTAAAATATAATAATTCTCTTCTTTATATAATTTTTGACTAAATTCTTTGGTATTGATGCCATTTAGTTTGTATTCTAGAAAAAATAAAGCATAATATGGAGATTGTGGATCTTTCATATATATATTTTTTGAGCCCTCTTATATTAAAAAAATCAATTTAAAATAAAATTTCTAAAAAAAGAATAAATTTTACTTTATATACAATAAAAAAAAATTAGTGTATGAATTGAAATCAATGCTCTAATGTTGATGAAGGGAGCCTCTTGGAATAAGTTTTTATAAGCTCTATAACACCAAAAATATTTATTATACTAAAAACTATGATCTATACTATAATTCTTTTCATAAGAATTATAATAGAAAGGTGCAACTTGAAATAACAAGAATCCAACATTTAATAAGACCTTTACAAGAGGTGAATTTGAAACCTATTTCCTTGTGAAGTTTAACTTGCACTTTTCTAAAGAATTGAAGTATTTGACATTTTTGCTTAAGAGTTGAAAGAAGAACCTCATAAAGTTATGTATTATAAGAGATAATTGAAAGATGGGTAGAATTTTATTATTTATAGATTTTATAAATTAAATAATTTAGTCAAATAGTAGATGTTTTTATTGATGTTGCATTTGTAATAAGTTGGAGTTCATCCTGTGTTCTAAAGAAGTATAATTATGTAGTGAGGATCTACAAATATTTGTTATAAGTCTTGATATTGAACATGAAGTTGCTAAAGAGAGGCATGGATGAAAAAAACAATGTATTGTTGATCTTGTTATTAATTGGAGAAGTATAAGATGAAACTAATATTGATTTGTATTATAGTTTCTAACTTATGGTGCTAAAAGATATAAGTAAAAAATATCCTAGATTATTGGCATAGAAACTTGTTTTTGGTATAAGTGATGTTGAAGATTAATTTAATAATTTCAAATCTATTAGAATACTAATTTTGATTTTTTTAGTTATCTTAATTATAAAAAAGAAATTAGGCAAGGTCCAACCTCATTTTTAGAGGGTGCTCCATACTGCTTTGTAATTTTACAAATTATTGCTTAAAAATTGAATCTACAAATTTATTATCTATAAAACCAATAATTATTATAAATTATTTTAAATATTTTATTTCTTCTTTGATAACCTCTTTATTAAATTTATAAATGTGGTCAAAGTTACAAAATAACAAACCTCTAAAGATTTGAAAAAAATTAAAGAATACGTTTTTATTAAAATTGCAACTATAGGAATCCATGTTGAGGTCATTATGTTATGACATCTTGACTAAGTTATATCTTACATCTTTGATGTCATATATATGGTCATCTTTATAGATTTTTTGTACCTTTCTATTACTTTATTAGCACAAGAGACAACTTTTGTACATAAAATGATAATTATACAAGACAACATTATATTAATAAATTTAGAAACTTTGGTGCATTGGATGTAGCAAGTAGTATTGAGTGTTCAATAAATACTTCTATTAACTAATATAATTATATATAAAAAAACTTACAAAAACCTTATTAATTCACTAATATCATTGAATTTTTTTTTGTAGAAATCTGAGTGACTAAAAACCCTAATTTTTATCAAAATTAAATTTGTCTCATTTTTTGAGCCCAATGACTTCAATGATAAATTCCTAAAAATTTCCAACCAAAAAAACGTAGCTTAAAAAAGTAATCTAAGGTGATGAGAGTGCACATATAGAGAATTGTATTAAATCCTAAATTATGACAGCCATAGGTATTGGACCTCCATTCTACCTCCACCAAGTTGACCTTAAACATCTACCATCAATTCCAACTAGAATTTCCCCAAACTTTTTTTTTTTTTCCCCAAGCATTCTCTGAGTTTGGCACCTTACGTATAGTCTCTGTGAATGTATAGATTTTTTGTCGCACGGTTAGTGGAATCAAATAGTTCCGAGCTGTTTAAGATATTTTTCTAAGGTTTATTCGAGTTGAATGTTCAAATAATCATGTCCTGATCTCTATCAGGGTTGACGTCATTTAGGTTAAACTAAATATACCACATGAGACTCCTCAGAGCACCAATCATCTGTATGAGATTCCACATGGTAACACCAAGAGCTTCTGGTATTACTGAATCAATACAATACCATTTCAACATGGTATCAGAGCTATCTCTTGTGGGCCTCTACCTCTCCGAGCATCTCTCGGCATCAGGCCAGACTCAGAAGTCCCAGAGCCAGCCTTGCTCATCACCACCACAATCATTCCACCACCCGAGTCGACATTGCAAGATCCACTACATGTAATAGTCTACCCTCACTCATCCTTTCATTGCACCATGGCCAGCAATGCTAATCTTATCCCTGCTGAGCATAGACTCATAGGAGAAGAAAACTACAACATCTGGAGCTTTATCATAGAGTAGGTCCTGAGGAGGAAGGGCCTGTGGCATTACGTCAAAGAAGAACCACCTCCTGCCGAAAGGCAATCATCGGAAGAGAAGAGCAACCGACAAAATACTCTGGTAATTCTTACCCTTTCCTTGCATCTGAGCTTGTTTACCGAAATAAAATTGGAACAGGATCTCCACTCCCTGTGGAAAATGCTGCAATCACTCATAGTTTCTACTAACCAATTCTGTAAGACCGATCTTCTAAATCGACTATTCAATACATGATTATCTCCGAAGGGCAGCATGAAAGAGTTTCTTCGAAGCATCAAAGACCTGGTTGACAAGCTTACACAAGCCGAAGTGGACTGGACCGATTGCGTAGTAACCCTAGTTCTCAACGCACAACCACAGCAATACTCTAGGTACGTACGGTCGCTCATGACTCAAAAAAGACCTCTCATCCTCCGCGAGCTTGAACCCTTTCTCCTAGGCAAAGAATCTCGCCTCTGCATGGCACAATTTAATTGACACTCCGAGATTGTTCTTGCTATTTGCAGCAACCAATTCTTGCACGGATTCCAATGACGACCTCAACCTCTCTATCATCCTTGTACTCAATTGTCATTCCCATCCACTCAATGGTGAATCGACCCAAGTCATAGGATTATGGTAATCTGGACAGCAAAAATTGACTAATTTTAATCGCCATCGATCGGGTGACAACTGCCATCACTAAGGCGCCCACAACCATTGGACAGGAGAATGTCCGATCTACAAAACTAAACTAGGTTTATATGGAGCAGCCACCAGGGTTTTTACAAACTCTACAAAGCTTTAAGTAAATATGTATGTCCGGAACATTATTCCTTCTTTTAGGAACAAGTTCTACAAAGAGCTGTGATCACATATTCATGGAGTCTAAGATATTACAAATTGTACTGCAATGAAGGATAGAAAATAGAATGCAAACTCCATTGAATATTTTTTGTTTTATAGTAGGGAATTGCTTGATTCTTCATCTTAGTTTTGATAGATGTTGTTGATAAAAAGTTTTAACATTCTCTACTCTATTTATATGATTCTTTGCTAGCTCCCATGTACGTTCATTAATATCGTGTCTATGCCAATGAAGAAGACATTCCAACCTATTTCGACACTGCCTTCAATTTAAGTCTTATTCCACTTTAAACTTTTGATTATTATCTACTTTTATAAAAAGTGATCACATTTATCTTTTTCTTGAGATATTTATTGTCTTATATGGCTCAAGAAAAGACACATGAAATATAAGTTGGATCTTCATAGACTCTAATAGATATAATTGATAAAAAATTAGATTGATTTGTTTATATATTAAAAATTGTCGAAATCTATGATAATCCAATTTGTTACAAAGACAAATAGCCTTAATATTATGACAAAATAAATGTATCTTATTACCAATATAAAATTAAGATTGTTACTTGCAATATGCATCTATGTTGATCTTTTGTCGTTCTTGAGCTTCTTTTATAAGTGTTTTTATTGTTGTATATAGTTGAGATAAATGATTTGTTAAATCTTCAACTGCAAAATTATCAACTTTTGAAAGGTCAAAAGTATCAAGTTATAGATGGTAATCATAATTAACAAAGTAAGATGTTTATTGAGTAGAAGAATGTGCCATATTATTATAAGCAAACTCTACCAATGGCAAAATGATTGTTCAATCATCTTATTGATAGTTAATAGTATACCTCAAATATTGCTTTATATGCTTTATTTTTCCATTAATTTGATGATAGAAAGTCAAAGATAATTTTATGTTTACCTTTAGAATCTTAACAAAAAAATCTAAAATTTTGATACAAATTGAGTCTCCTTATTCAATCTAATATCTTTAAGTAATTTAAGATAGCTATAGATATTATTAAGGAAAAACTTAGCTATTTTTTTTACTTGTGATAGATTTTGTATATGGTGCAAAATATGCCATTTTGGTAAAATGATCTACTATCTCAAGTATAAAGTCATGAGAATTTGAAATTAGAGAATTTGTCATAAAATCCATAGAAACAGAAGATCATAATAATTATAAAATAGATAATGGTTGAAAAAGTTTATAAAGTTGATGACAAGGAATTTTTGATCTTAAGCAAACGTCATATGATTGTACGAAATCTTTGATTATCTTCCACATTCAAAACCATCAAAAAGCTTTAGATATTAATTGCAAAGTCTTATATCCAAAATATCTTATCATTAGAAAATTGTCACAAGCTTAGAAAATATGTATTTGTACTTAATTTTTTAGAACATATAAATGAACGTCAAAATGATATAGATTATTCTTAAATTCAAACTTGGAAGTGTCACAAGATTTTGAAGAATTTTCCTTAATATTACAAATAAGAAGATTAGAAGACATACTTGATTGAACTTGCTTAAAAAAAATTGAATCAACAATTAGTATTGATTTCATTATTCAAAGATGAAATTGCTATGAATTTAAGAAAATTGTCTATTTTTTATCAAAATTTGCACATTCACTCTTTTGGTATAAGATAAGATTGTTTAAAAAGAGCATCTAATAAATCTTATTATTTTTGGCTAAGAAGTGATCTTGAATTCAGATCTTGACAAAGATATGTTCTAATAAGCTTGATAATAATTGAAAATACATACTAACATTAAAAATTCAAGGTTCTTATAATTTGTATATACAATGATTGGACTAAAAGTACCTTCTAGATAATGGTACTATTTTTGAAATAAAGTCATAATTGCAAAAAGTTCTTTGTCATAGATCTTATAATTTATCTTGACTGCTCAATTTTTTTTTGAATGAAAAGCTAGTAGATGAAGTTTATTATCTGCTCCCATTTGTAATAAATAATATCTAAAACAAAGTTCAATGTATCTATTTCTATAAGAAATAACTTGAAAAAATTAATATAATATATCATTGATGCAAAAAAAAAGGTTATTTTCAAATATTTAGATGTTGCTTCTACTTCATGATTCTACTAAAGTTTGTCTTTACAAGTTAAATGTATGAGTAGAGTTACAACTTAAAAAAAGTTCTTGATGAAGATTCAATAGTAATTATCAAATCTCAAAAAACATTGAATATCTCTTATTTTTTTTGAAATCTTCCAATCTATAACAGTTTAAAATTTTTTGGGATCTATTGTGAGTCTATCATTTGAAATGATATATCTTAAGAAGTTAACTTGAGTATTTTGAAATATATATTTTTTTATCTTGGTATTTATTCCTACATCTTTTAATTTTTTAATACACAATAAAAATAAAATTCATATTTTTTGTATTTGTAGAATAGATTAAGTTGTTATTTAGACAATAAATAATATTATTAAAAAAAAATCTCAAATAATAACATTTATTAGATATTGAAAAGCTATTGGTATATTTATGAATCTAAAAGGCATGATATTGTATTTAAAATGTCCATATCTAGTTCGAAACATAGTCTTTTATTTATCTCTTTCTTTTATGCATATTAGATTGTACATTCATTGTAGATCTATTTTTTTTTTTATAGATCTAAGCTTGATTCAATAAATCAAAAAGTTCAAATATCAAAGGTAAAAGGTACATATTCTTGATGGTGATCTTATTAAGTCCTCAATAATTGACACACATTTAAAATGATTTATCTTTTTTCTTTACAAACAAGATTGGAGCTCCTATTAGAGATTTGGAATGGCATATGAAATATTTAGCTAGATTCTTTTGAATATACTTCTTAAATTCAGCCAATTCATTTTGTGATAAACTATAGATTGGTCCAAATGGCAATTGAGTTCTTCCTTGAAGGTCAATTGAGTAATCATAGGGACAATGTTTTGAAAGAATGTTTATATTTTTCTTCTCAAAAACATTTTATAAATCTTGATATTGACTTAAAATGCTACTTGAAGTCTTTTCATCATTAGAAACAGATGTGGTATAAATAACATAAGGTTATTCTTCTTTTACAACATACAAGTAAGCTCTTCCATCTACAAATATAAATTTTGTTGTATTAGAGTTATGACTTTTTATTTAATTAGCAATATTCTTAGTTATATTCTTAAAAAAATCAAGACTATGAAAATCTAATCTATGTAAGGATTATACTTTTTCAGCCATGATATACTAAAAATGATTAGATTAAAAGAAGATTTAACAATATTAAATATTACAAAGCTACTAGAACCATTAATTGTTACTTTTATAATAAATATTTCACAAATAATATGTCTAAAAGATAATGAATGACCATCTATGATTTTTACATGAATAAATTTAGTTTTCTTCACTAATGATATGCTATGTCTTTTAATAATTCTTTTATTTAAAAAACAAGCTAAGGCTCCTAAATCTAATAAGGTAGAGACTTTGTGATGTTTAGATCCTAAACTAACATCTATTATAAAACAAAGAGAGGATTCTAAAGAGAGAATAAGACTTGTACTATGTATTGTACAAGATTCTAGCTACATGATCTTTATTATAATTAAATAAACTTGTTTTATGACATAGTAGCTTCTTTAACAACCATACTCCTCATTTTGTGGTTGCGTTGCTTATTTGAACAATGTTGAAAAGTGTACTTAGATTCTCTACAATATAATGACATGTTTGAAATACATTGCATCAATTTGCATATCTTCTACTTTCAAATGTATGTATTAAAAAGATGTTGATAGTTTTATTAAATCAAAATAATATTGAATCTACTTATATAATTCTTAGATCAAATTTCAAAAAATTGATTGTTATACTTCTCTATAAAGTTAATTGCTTGAATTAATGTTTGAAGGTCATGTAAGTTAATCATCAATTTTTTTATTTCACATTGTAATTTTTAAAAAAATTGGCTAATGAGTGCATCATCATTTTGCTTGATATTAGTTATAAATTATTGAAACTAAGAAAAATATAATGTTACAAATCAATAACCTTGTCATAAAATATAAATTACATTATATTTTTTATATATGAAAAAAAAAAACTTCTAAATTATCTAATATTGAATCACATCATTCAAAAAAAGATGAAAACCATGATAATGCAGAACCTGAACGAAGTGTACCAATAAACTTAACTTGTGATTCTAGAATTAGATAGCTTTAAGATTGAAGTTCAATTGCCACTTATACTTCATTGATGAATCTTCAAAATTTTCATCTTGTGCCATTAAATTTCTTAAACAAGCAAATTTTTGGTTCTCTAATACTTGAAAGATGCTCTACTATAGAAAGAGTAGAATGATTTAGAGTAGATATTGAAGCAGCTTTAATCATCTCTATATCTTCACTATCTACTAATCTTATTGCTTTTTGTGGTCGTAAATTGAGTTGATTCATAGCAAGCATCAACCCCTTCAATTGTTCTTGTCTTTATGCCATTGCACTCTTCATTTTAGCAAGCTCTGCCATGATGATACAATAAAAAAGAAGATGACTAATATCTCTTAAAATAAGTAGAAGAGAGAACTAAGAAATAAAAGAAATTCTAAAAACAATAACAATTTAGAAGTGAATAATTCACAACTTCTAATACACTTATGTCTTATGATAAAAAAAAGGTAATCAATTCTTAATTAAGAAGAGAAAAAATTCTAATATTGTATATATATTCTTTTTAATTTATCAATGATGAGAACTCAATGAAGGCAAATAAACAAGTGAGACTTTTTTCAAAAAAAAGATGAAAAAATAAAAAATAAAAAATAGAATGGCTATTACTAAAAGACAAAAAAACTAGAGATCCTTGAAACTAGACTAGAAGTAAGAAAAGAGTTAACTAGAATGAAGAAGGCTTCACTCTTGCCTCTATATATATTATCTACCTAAGAACTATGTGGCGACATTCTATAAAACTTCTAATACATGTCCAATTTGCAAGACACATATCTTAACTTGTAAGGCAAATTTCCTATATGTATATTACATTGTTAGCTTGTACCACAAGCTACCAATACAAGCATTATATAGCTAACTTGTTGGCCAAGTTTTTGACTCACTAATCACCTATAGACATATACAAAGGTGAAACTACATCTATGGAGCTTCTAAGAAGCCTCTTTAAAAGATATTATGAAATTAAACTACTTTTACCTATTTCTATCTATTCATATTATTTAAATAATTATTAGAGTAAAAATGTATGTCTATAACAATTATCCAGTATGCACATCCTCAACAAAATCTAAATCCAGATCCCTAATGAAATGCATAAAAGAAGCAATCTAGCTATAGCAATTACTCACAGAATTGAGAATAATTAGCAATCTTTCTACTCTACTTCAGGTTGATAACATCAGCTGTCTCAAATGGAAGAGGAAATATCTGCTAAAGCAGAAGAAAGTGCTGACGGAAACAATGAGGTCGAGCTTGGTGGGCTTGGCAACGAGATGCTATTGGCCACACAGACCCTAGATGCAATGGCGACTCTACATCCAACAAAAAAGCTCCATGCCAACAGCTTTTCCTGCAATTGAAAGGTCAATCTAAATCCCTGCCAACCTGAGCGTGCTTGCTGAAAGAAAGAATTAAAACTTTTTCAACTGTAGATATGTCACCTGGTGCACATTAGAGCACACCCTGGGGAATTTAGACTGGATTAACCTAAGATCACATTAGACAATGTCATTGCGATGCTAATATGATCTTTATTCAAAACAGAATCTTTCGCAGTTGCTTGTCGTATTCCGAGTATCGAATCGTTTTGGAAGGGGCTCCAGTTTCGTCACGCGGAATACTCTTCGTGATCGGGGAAACAAGGAACCTTTTGCTTTGTTTGTCACCTTCTTCTTAACTGCCGTATTCAATCCATCTTTTATTCTCCTCCTCCCTCCGCTTGCAATTGTGTCAATCTGTTATCCCCCACATTAGCTTATCACATCCTTTGTACTGTTTGAGTTTCGTACTATGTTTGCCGGTTCTCGCTTCGATTGTGGGCAGGAACAGCAATGGCAGCTGCGATGCATGTTCAAACTGCAGGCGTGGCTGCTGAGTTCGTGGAGCTGAGGAAGAATGTGGCATCGTCTCCCAGCTCCCTGGCTGGTGTCCGGATGGTTGCGGCTCCTAAGGACCGTTTGAGGCAAACTCGAGCGTGGACCGTAAGTGCATCACTCTACTCCGATGCCAAGCATGACTCGAACAACTTCAAGTTCGACCCCATCAAGGAGTCCATTGTGGCCCGCTTGATGACCCGGCGCTAAATGACCGACATGATCACCGAAGCCGCCACCGACGTGGTGGTGGTTGACGCTGGCTCTGCCGGATTGCCTTGCTCGTACGAATTATCAAAGAACCCGAATGTGAAAGTGTCCATCGTCGAGCAGTCTGTCGTCCGGAGGAGGAGCATGGTTGGGAGGGCAATTGTTCTCAGCCATGGTTGTGCTCAAGTCATCGCACCAGTTTTTGGACGAGATTGAGATGCCCAATGAGCAGATGGAGAATTACGTGGCAATAAAGCACGCGGCTCTGTTCACGTCGACCATCATGAGCAAGCTGCTGGCTCGACCAATAGTGAAGCTGTTTAATGCTGTAGAACCGGAGGACCTAACCATTAAGGGCGACGGCGTGTTGGGTGTGGTGACGAACTGGGCTCTTGTGGCGCAGAACTACAACACACAGTCGTGTATTGACCCGATTGTGATGAAGGCGAAGGTGGTTGTGTCGTCATGCGGCCACGACGGGCCATTCGACGCCACGGGTGTGAAGAGTCTGTGAAGCATCGCCATGATTGAGAGCGTGCCGGGGATGAAGTGCTTGGACATGAATGCTGCAGAGGACGCGATCGTGTAGCACACTCGGGAGGTGGTGCCAGGTATGATCGTGACAGGAATGGAGGTGGCTGAAATTGACGGTTCACCTAGAATGGAACGTTTCTTCTTCTCCCGAATTTGTGCAGAGGTTGAATTGCCTTAAATCATGCAGACTAACTGCATTTCCCGTAGTGAAACGTATTGTTGTAGCTGGTCTCAAACTCTATTCTCCATGGTACTCCTCGCTCAATGTTTTCCAAGACCAATTCCTGGTATGCCGCTACGTATTTATGGTTCAGTTGTGGCTCGGGTACAATGCAGGGGCCGATATTTGGAGCCACAATGATCTCAGGGCAAAAGGCCGCCCACTTAGCTCTCAAGGCACTGGGACTTCCCAACGAGGTGGACGGATACTACAAGCCCAACGTTCACCCCGAGCTCATCCTGGCCTCCACGGATGAAAAGACCGCATCTGCCCAAGATCTTCTATAACCATCAATCCGTCGACTCACTCAGAGTTTGCCTTTTACTGAAAGACGAGATAAGATGTTGTGGTTGTTCTGTTGGGGGGACAACAGTAGATATTCGTAGAGTCGTGTACACTAATACTGTGCGAAAGAATTGGAAATGTGAAGGACGGTCACAAGCAGACGCTGTGTGCAGCAAGTGTGCCAGAGCCAGGATTTTCCTCACTCTCATCGTAGCATGTGTGAACTTGTGGAAACCTCATGGAAATGGTTAATGAAATGGCCATTACGACTCGAGGCTTTTCTCGACTAAAGAGCAGTTTGTATGAACATCCTAAGCACGAAGGGCGTGGCACTCAAGGCACACTTGGCCCTCCATGTTCACGTCAATGCAGAAAAGTGTTCCTAGAACATGGAACTGGTGTGTCTTACTCAGTCTGAGAGCATCATCTTTCCCTCCTGTGCAGCCGCTCTTTGTTGGATCCGAGCTTCTCACATGACTTTGCACAGTACTCTGCGATCTAGAAGCAGATTATGCTACACGCTGGTCAACATTGCTCTTGAGTTAGTTGTAATGCACAATCTCCATCAAACTCTGAGGCACTTACAAATCCTTCACACGCGCCTCGTCCAGTGGACTTAATTCCATTTGAAGCTAGAGCCCTCTCTACACATAATCATATGAAATACACACACACAGACATGCGGTTATGTAGAGCAGATTTCTGTGCAATGCCACTTGAAGCGCGACCAAGGCTTGCAGGTCTAGCAATGTAACAATGGCCACATGCTCACTCTATTCCGATATCTCCTTGGTTGATGTGACCTGCTATTTCCTTGCAGATTTCTAACATTCATGGCGATTCTTCATTCAAAGAAGAGATATGTGTGTATGGGTTAAAAGTTGGAGAAGTTGGTAGAATATTCATCTATGAACAAGTAAACAAATTCCATCTAAGTGTAGCAATAATTTTATAGGTTTTAATTAAATTTCTTTTTTTTTAAAAAAAAAATTGTTTTGTTTGTTGTTGTGTGGTTATTAATTAAATAAATTAGATAATAATTATTCATATATTTAGTCCAAATATTTACATTGATGTTAATAGATTTAAATGTGTATAATTTCGTAATGTAGATATATCTTGATTGTTTGATGTTTTTTAATTAATATTTTTTGCTTCTTTGATAATATTTGCTTAAATGGAGGTTGTTTCTATGTCATAAACTTATAACCTTTTTTTTTTTTTTTTTTTTTTTTTTTTTACATAATTAGTAAAAAAATTGAAAATTTTGGCAACCATGTCTTTATTTTGCACATGTAAAATTACTTCCTATAAGACTTCTCAATGAGGTTTTAATTGTAAAATTTAAATTGGTTATTTTTTTCTTATTTTTTAAATTGACCACTGTTTCAATTCTTATATCATTGATCCATTTTTGTTTATATTTAAGGTTGTTGTTTAATTAATTCTTAGAGATTAGTTTAATAAGACTCTTGATTCTTTTTTGAACCTTGATTATTCAAATGTATAAAATTACTAAAAATGTAAATCATTTCTTGAAGTTTCAAGAAAAAAAAGTTCTATGGATTCATTCTATATAGGCTGTAGTTAAAATTTGTCATTTTAGCATTTGATTTTGATTTTAATGAATATTTTTTAAGATTTACTTAGTGACTCTTTTGATTTATTTTGAGATAGAAATCCTCTATTAAGTATTATTTGGCTTCAAGTTAAATCAAATTCTAGATAGTAGTTTGATGCTAGTTATATTATACAAAAGTATTAATTAATAATTGAATTTTTAAGCAACTTGTTGTATTTTACACAAATCCAATCTTGTACTTTGCACATATTGGTATGTTTGCAAGTTGATGTTTATATCAATATTATTGTTCTAGAGTTCTTAGAGTGTCACTTATAATATAATAAGTTGTTTCTTGCATGGTTTCAACTTTCTTACTTAAAGATCAATAATTTCTAAATTGTTGTTGGATTCATCTATTTTGACATCACCAAGAGCATGGGAATTGTTAAATTTCTAACATACCACATCATTTTTGTAAGGCGTGTTAAGTAAAAACTCCAATATCTTCTTGATGTTCAAACTTTGTATTGTTTCTTCAATTTCTTTTTTTAATTATTTCTATGCTATTATCAAGTTCTCTATTCTCATATTCTTGAGTTGTAATATTGAGTAGCCTTATATGTTTCAAATAATTTGTAATTATCTCAAAAGATATTTTATCCCATTTATGTTTTGTCCAGCATATTGCTTACAATACAATGATCTTATAAAGATTATTGGTTCCATTTTCAATTTTGTTAAGAATAAAATTTATTAAGAGGTAATGATATTTTTATTTGAATGTGGTAATAATTTTAGCATCCATTAGTTGAAAAATAGATGTTTTATTAGGAAAAAAGGAGTGACGAGTAATATTTTGGATTTTGACATCATTTAAGTTATGAGCTGCTTAATTGCCAAAAAAATGATTATTTAATTCTAGTATCTTAATTTGCAATGAAAGTATTTGAACCATTCAACAAACAATACAAACTTCATCCACGTTATTTTATTTCAATAGAAATAGAATTTAAGTTACTTATAATTATTTTTTTTGAATGAGTATGGTTTTTAGACTCTCTCAATTATAAATAAATGGAGTAGCTTTGTTATCAAAGTGATAGCCATAAATATAATAAAGATGTGGTCTATAGCTTTTTTTGTACCTTTAATGCACTAACTAGCAATTGTTTTATTTGAAGACATACAATTGAATAGTCTAAATTTATTCTTATTGAAATTATTATCTCAATTATGTTGTACAATTAATTCTTTTAATTCAAGAAATTGAGATATTTTTTAAAGCATTTGCACGTTTCTTTATTTTTTATAAAAAAAAAATTAAATTAAAATCTACCATTCAATTATTTAAAAACTTAGATCTTTTTTCTTTTGGAATGTTGAGCAATTTTGCAAAGTTTCTCTCTTATCTAGCACACAAGAGTTAAGTTGATGTTCATCCACTCCATCTTTATAGAAGCATATCCAATTTGAAAGTTTAATATCTATTGCTAAAAAATATAGCATACATTTGTGACAATTGATTAGCTCTTTGGTACTTGTTTCTTTATATTTTTATAGCACAATAAGATGATTAAAATTGATAAATTATTGATAAATTGACAAGTTGATAAATTTGATAAATTTCTTGTGGAGTGGACAAATTTTTTGTGGAAGAAAAATTTATCCTTTGCCTACTCTACAAGAATTACTTGCATTATAAGTATAATTTTTATTTTATTTTATTTTATTTTATCTTTTTGTAAATTTGAAGGCATCGTGCATTTTTTAAATTTCAACACAACAAAGAGTGTAGAAATTTTTGGATTGTAATTCCACTTTTTCATTGTAGTTGCTACTATTTTCAATTCAAGGTGCTTCTTTCTCCTTTTGGCTTATCATTGTACATAAGCACTCTATTTAAGAGAATTTTTTTTAGAAGTTTCACACAAATTGTCATGATTATTATAAATTTTGAATATATTAATTTTATTCTTCAATTGAATTATATATATTTGTTGCAGCAAGAAAATTGAAAATTAAATATAATATGAGCATATTGTAGACATGAATTAGTATACAAAACATACCTAATGTGTTGGTTTTCTCTTTTTTTGTGAATTGACTAGCTAATAGGCATAGTTGCATATGGCACAAAATCTTCTAACTAAAAATTCTTTTTATTAGCAATTTTTTTTTACAAAAGAAATGAAGTACCTTATTGCACAACAAAAAATATAAATGTCATTCAAGTATATTTTACAACCAATAAAGAAAGTGATATCATAAACATGATATATATATATATATATATATATATATACAAGACCAAAAACAAGAGCTCATGATAGAAGATGATGATAAACTGGTCATCGTTTGTATTAATTGGAATATCATTGATATGCATGTTACTACAAAATAAATTGCTCCTTGTCTATTCTTCTACTACTGCCATAGATCTATCTTCTTGTTATTTCCTTCTTTTATCAAAACTTAGTCTAAGCTTAAAAGTAAAAATAAATACATACATGAAACAATACTTTATTCATTTTTGTACTTTTATAAGTATTGGAAATCATGATATAAAAGAATCAAAAAAAGACAAAAAAAAAAAATCTTCTACCACTATAATATATATCTTATGCATCTATCACAGTTATAAATCACAAAAAATAAAAAATAAAAAATATATATATATATATATATATATATAATCTTTTAACATTATAAAAAAATAGATAATCACTCAAAGATGGTATAACATTAAGACTAGAATGATTATTGCCAAAGACAAGAAGAATAGAGATTCTTGAAATAAGACTAAAAATATAAAAAAAAAAACTCTGATAAGAGTCAAAAAGACCTTATTCTTATCTCTGTATATACTATTTAACTAGGAGCTACGTTGTAATATTTTATTAGACTTTTAACATGTATCCAACTTGCAAAGTACATGTCTAACTTGCAAAATAAGTTTCCTACATGTATACCATGTGGCCAACTCAAATTACAAGTCATCAACATGTGCAACACATGGCCAACTTTTTGGCCAACTTTTCAACCTACCAATCATTTACAAACATGTATAAAATCAAATCAACAAGATATTATCAAATCTATTTACTTCTACTCATTTTTTATATAAATCTTTTAATATAAATAAATATACATGTCTATGATATTACTCTTCTTTTCAAAAATAAGTTCCACAAAAAATATTTATCACATATTGAAGAAGTCTTAGTTGCAATAAATTATATTTTTTATATACTCTAATCTTTATTTTTTTTAATGATAGTTGATAGATATTCTCAATTATACATAGTATTTCATACTTAGAAGACAAGACCACATTTGATTATTATTAAGGATTTCATAACTCTATTCAAATAAAATAATTATAAGACAATCAAAGGTGGTTTCCATCTCCAAAAATATCACCAAATATTGAAAATCTCTTTTAAGATTGTGATACCAAACATGTTATATTTTACTATCTATTCAAGAAAGATCATGTCATTTTAAGGGCTCCTCATTTCTACTATGTTATTTTAAAAGTTGTGACAATCTCAATGCTTCCTTTGATAACTTATCAAAGAACAACTTTTAAGTTGAAACTAAAAATTACTGATTTTTTATCTTTTTAGTACCAAAATTTTATAAAAATTACAAAACAAGATAGAAGATAGATTGTAATCTTTTTAAATCTTCATTTCTTTTATAATAAAAAATTATTTGATTATTCATCTTTATTTTGATGGATATTATTAATAAAAAAATATCATTATTTTTTGATATATTTACAAATTTTTTAATTAGCTCCTATATATAATTAATAATATTATATCTATACCAAAATGCAAGATTTTTTAACCTATTTTGGCATTTCCTTAAATTTAAAACTACTTCTATCTCAAACACTTGATTAATACTTTTTTTTATAGAAAGTAGTAGTATTTAGCTTCTTTTTAAGATATTTGCTATCTTATATGGCTGAAGAAGAGATATATAGAATATATCATAGATCATCTTAGACTCTAATAAGTATAATCAATAATCAACTACATTGATCTATTTACAAATAGGAAATGTTCCAACTCTATGATAAGTCAACTTTTCACAAAAGTGACTAATCTTGATATTGTAAAGAAGTATCCATACTTTATTTTCAATGTAAAATTGAGATTATTCTTTGCAATAAGTATTTGCAGTGATCTTTTGTAGAAATTAAGCTTTTTTAATTATACTTTCATTATTGCATAAAGCTCTAATAAATGACTTGTTTAAATGTTTTGTTACAAGATTATCAACTTTTGATAAATTTAAAGTATGAAGTTATATATGATAATTGTAATTGGAAGAAAAAAATTTAAGTAAAAAAATATATTATATTGTTATAAATAAACTTTACTAATGGCGAAAAATTTGTCCAATTATCTTGATAGTAATTAATAGTATATCTCAAATATAATTTCAAAACTTGATTTACCCCTTTTTTTTCCATTAGTTTGAAGATGGAAAGCCAAAGATAGTTTTATGTCTACCTTCAATATCTTAAAATTAATTCTCTAAACCTTAATACAAATTGAATCTTTCTATTTGATATAATATTCTTTAAAAATTTATGATAGCAATAAATATTTTTAATAAAAAATTTACTTCTTTCTTCACTTGAGATAGTTTTTGTACATAATACAAAATATACCATCTTGATGAAACAATCTAATATCTCAAATATAGAATCATAAGAATTTGAAATTAAAAGATTTGTAATAAAATTTATAGAAATAAAAGATCATGGTTTTTTTAATACAAATAATGATTGAAGAAATATATAAGGTCAAAGATGA
Organism: Physcomitrium patens; assembly: GCF_059467195.1. Lineage (NCBI taxonomy): Eukaryota > Viridiplantae > Streptophyta > Bryopsida > Funariales > Funariaceae > Physcomitrium > Physcomitrium patens. The sequence goes on along the minus strand of NC_143417.1, from coordinate 7,589,258 downwards.
GTTTTTTTTTTTTTAACTTGAACAAACATCACATGATTATAAAAAATATTTAACTTCCTTCCATATTTGAGACTATCAAATATCTTTTGATATTAATTCAAAGGTCTTATTGTATCCAAAATATCTTGTAATTATAAAATTATGATGAACTGAAAGAGCATGTAGTTGTGATTTATCTTCTACAATATATACGCATCCATAAAAATAGAATAGATTGTTTTTTAATTCAAACTTAGAAGTATCATGAGATTTAGAAGAATTATTCTTAATATTATAAATAAGAAGGCTTGAAAACATATTTAATTAATCTTACTTAAAAAATGATGAATCAATAATCAATATTAATTTCATTGCTTCAAAATAAAAATATAATTTTTAAAGTTTTTATTTTTTATTTTTTTATTTTTTTATTTTTTTATTAATAAAAGGTTACATTTTTTTTCTTTTTGTGTAGGATAAATTTATCTAAAATTGGTATATAAAAACCTTATTGTTTTTTTGAATAATAAGTGATCTTAAATTTAAATCTTAACAAAGACATCTCTAATATGCTTAGAAACAATTCAAAACACGTGTTGACATTAAATACTTGAAATTCTTATGATTTGTAGAAATAGTCATTAAACTAGAAGTGCCTTCTAGATTATAACGCTATTCTTGAAATAAATATATAATTACTAGAGGATTTTTATCATAGATCTTATAGTTGATCCTTCTTATTGGAAATATTTTTGAATGAAAAGCTATTAGATGAAGTTTGGAATTTACTCCTATTTGTAATTAAACTGTATCTAAGGCGAATTCCAATGCATTTGTTTCTATAAATTTAATGTGATATAAGATTAGTGAAAAAATAAAATTCATCTTTAAAGTTTTAAATGTCACTTCAATTTTTTTATTCCACTCAAGATTTTCTTCAAAATCAAACATGTAAATGGATCTGCAATTAAAAAAAAAAAATCTTGATAAAAATTTAATAATAATTGATAAAATTTAAAAAATATTAAATATTTTTCATTGTTTTTAGAAGCTTTTAATCTATGAAAATTTAAACTTTATTAAGATCTATAATAAAAACATCATTTGAAATGATGTATCATAAGAAATCAACTTGAATTGTATAAAATACATACTTCTCTATCTTGGCATCTTTGATTTTTTATAATACAAAACAAACATAACTTTCATATTTCTTATATTCTTAAAAAAGATTAAAATTTTATTTTAAATAATAAATTATAAAATTATCTAAAATATTTTTAAAAATATTATTTATTAGATATTAAAAAGCAATTGGTGCATTTGTGAGTCCAAAAGATATGATATTATATTAAAAAAGTCCATACTTGATTTGATATATAGCATTTAAGTCATTTCTTTCTTTACTGTGTATTAAAAAGAATCTATTTTTTGAATAGAGCCAATTTGTTCTTTGATAAATTATAAATAAATCCAAATGATTATTAAACTTGTTTTTAAATATCAATTGAGCAATGATTAGGACAATGCTTCTAGAAGCATATCTATATTCTTCTTCTAAAAAAATATCTTGATATTCTTATTATTAGCTTAGAATATCACTTCAAGTCTTTTCATCATCAAAAATGGATGTAGCATAAATAGCAAAAGATGATATTTCTTTCAAAATATACATAAATTTTATTGTGCCTATTAATAAAGGTTTAGACTTATAACTTTTTATTTAAATAACAAAATTTTAGATTACACTATGGAAAAAATTAATGTTATAAGAAATCTAATTTACTTAAAGATTATAATTCTTTAGTTATAATAAACCTAAAATTATTAGATTGAATGGAAATCTAATAATATTAAATATTACAAAGCTATTATGACCTTTATTTTTTATATCTAAAAGATTAATATTATGTATAATATTTCTAAAAGACAACAAACAACCATCTATTACTTCTACATGCATGAACTTGGTTTATTTGAGTAAAAGTATTTCTTATATTTTATTAAGCTCTTTGTTTATAAAAAAATTGAGGTTCATGAATTTAATAAAACAAAGGCATTGTAATTTTTTGGTCTTAAACAAATACCTATTATAAACTAAGACGAAGGATATGAAGAAAAAATATGATATTCTTACCATATGTTGATCAAGATTGCAACTACATGATTTCTATTTTAATTTCACAAACTTGTATTTTGACATATTGTCTTCTTTTGCAACCATATTCCTCAAATTTTGATTTTATTATTTATTTTGATAATCTTGAGCACTATGCTTAAATTCTTCAAAATATAAATAAAATCCTTTTTGATAATGTTGTTATATTATAACACAACTATATGGTAAAAATATAATTAAAAATTAAAATATAATTAATATTTTATCATCTTGATTCAATAATAATTGAAGATATTTATACATGGTTTTTATAAAAGCATCTTATTTTATTTTCTTGTCTTAATAGTTATTAGATTAAAGGTTGGTTAATAATTTTACCTTTTAGATTGTAGAAACTCTTTTATTACTTTAGAGAGGCCATAAATTAGTAAAAATAGAATAGAAGAAATAAATAATTGATATGATTGATACTAAGATTAAATTGAGGATAGGGTCGGGCTAAAAAATCCCTAAGATAGATTAGATTGATACCTAGAGATTGACCATTTTTAGGAGAGGGTCGAAATTAGAGCTTGAGCTAGTAAAATGGCTACATAAGAAAAAATATAGAAGCATTTGGAGTTTGGTTATTAAAATTGAAGAGCTAGATTTAAGCTCATTTCAAAAGCATGAAACATATTTTTATAGGATTTGAAATAACTTTGTAATTATTATTCAAAATCAAGGTTTGTATTGGTAACTTTGGATTTATATATTACAATTAGGGCTAGCACTATTGATTATTTTGTACAATTTATATCACATCTATAATTAAAAATTTAAAAATACTTAATTAATTGAGTTTACTAAGTGTGTAAATTTTTTTATTAATATAATAATAAAATTAAAAGATATATGGTTTTTGGTACAAGAAGGTATCAAAAGTTGATAGTTTGAGATTAAATAGGATTTCTACAATATTTGAAGATCTACTAGTTGGAACAAGATAAAATTTGGCATAATATTAGAAGACTTGAAGATTAAATTAAATACTAATTTTGAACTAAATTAATAGTTGAAGAAGGAGAAATTGCTACTAGAATATCTATATCAACTTTCGAGTTGGTAGCCAAGTGACATTAGTGTGGTTATTTAAATGTTTGCTTACAATCTGTAAGTTGGATTGGATTAAATTTTTTTGAACATGTAGAAGACTTATAGTGGCATTTGAATGCAAAATTTTGCACCAAGTGGATGATAAGATTAATAGTTATAGCTTCCTAAAGCTTATTAGTTAGAATTAGGACTTACAAAGAAAAATAAAAATTGCTTAGTTATAAAAATAATAAAGCAATTGGAGTTTATATATAGTTGAGGTTATTAAAAAAAGTATTTTTAAATACTTTGTATTAGCTTTAAGTACTATTGAATTGAAATTTGAATTACATTCTTTTTATATGAGTGAAACCTATTAGGATTTCTTGGATACTTGTAAAATACAACTTCACCTTCCACAACCAAGTGCTCGATGCATTTCCAAACAAAATAATATGTAATACAATATAATCAATTTTTTTTTGCTTAATAAGAGGTTTAAAATGTAACATGTAAATTTACATAGGTTTTGATTTAAATGAATAAGTTTCTAAAAACTTAAGAATTATTATTATCATTTTATTTGTTCTTCTTTAACTAAATCTTTATTTTTGGTAACTTTTAAAAAGTCAATTATTGCATACAATGGCTTGAAAATTAAGTTTTTTTAATCAATTTGCTTTTAGTATTATCAATAGCAAAACTTTGACATTATTTTTTAATTTATATCAAAATTAATTGATAAGAGCTATATCATTTGAATCTATGGCACTTGCAAGGTTTTGGAAATCAAGAGCATATATGGAATTTGATCATGATTCATATTATAAAAATGGGAATTTTATCTTTACTATTTTTTCTATCACTTTTTCTAAATAAAGCCATAAAAATATTTTTAAGAATAAATTTATATTATAAAATAAATAAAAATTATTTTTTATTATAAGTGTAACCAGAAGAAAGTACTTTTAGATAAGAATGCATCTGTAAATTCAACATGAATAAATCTATCATGGCATTTAGAAGGATGTAATCTAAAATAGAGCTTAACTTTTTTTAGAACCCTTCAAAATTTTGATCTTATTTTATCAAATTTTTTTAACATATTAATTTTTACATTCTTCATACTAGTAGTAGCAAGATTTTTTAGATTTAATTGTGAGATTGATTTGCTTATTTCTTTTAACTAAACAACTTCTTAGCTTAGACATTGAACTTCATTATTTATTTTTTATATAGCCATTGGCATAAGAATAATACCTCTATGATTGATATTTGTAATCCATGAGATTTCTATCTTGAGAGTATTGCAAATCTTTTTAAGATTTGCAATAGTTGCAAATCTATTATCACTTTCAGGAAGTATAGCATCTAATTTTTTTTCTTTTATCTCAATAATAGACAACTTTAACAAATCCACAAGTCAAATTAAAAGAAGGTGTGAATCATCAAATCAGCTTACAAATTTTTTTAGAATAAAAAAAATATAATTAGAATGCCAAGTATAATTATTAAGTGAAGAATTAGGTGAGAAAATATTAGATATAAGCAAAATAAGGTTAATAGAAAAAATACAATTAATATAAAAAACTCTAGTAGAAATTAACATATAAAAGGCATCTTGAGAAATATCAAAGTAACATCTTTTTAATATCATAGGAGCATCTAAAAAAATCTAAAATATTTAAGATTCTAATATTAGAATCTATATATATATATATATATATATATAGATATAATATATATACGACCATTCTTGACTTGAGCTAATATGTATGAAATATAATATATATGCAAAATAATCATGATCTAATGTATACAAGATATGATATTCTAGAATAGATAAATAAACTTTGTCGTAAGTTACTGATTGGTTATTGATAATCTTGAGAATTAGACTGATGGTTAGGCAGTTTAGTTGATAACAATAGGTTGTTAGTGGAATAAATGGTTAAGAATTCAAAGGGTCATAACCTTTGAATTCTGCTAGCCGACGGTCCATCTTTTAGTAGGATAAAGAGGTTGAGGAAAGGGAGATCGGGGCTAGATTGTGAAAGTCATAAGTCAAGGGGCCAGACTATGAAAGTCGTAAGCCAGGGGACCAATCTATGATAGTCGTAAGTCGGAGCAAGCTTGGTGCTACTTCTTTTTGTTTCTTTATTGTTGACGAGTAATGGATAGTTTCTAAATACTGAGAAGTTAGTCTAGAGTGCTAGATTGTGAGAGTCATAAGCCGAGATATTAAATTCTGTGTGATGAATTAAAAAACTGAATACAATAGGTAAGCTGGAGATTAATAATTGAATCTATATAAACTACAAAGAGAGTAAGTGAGAAATGAACGGATAAGAATATTGAAGTATTGTTGAATTGATAGTTGTAGAATGAATTATGGGTTGAATTAAGACAAAAGTAGTAAGCTTTGGTATTTTCTAATTTGATAATTGATTCCAAATAGCTCGAGTATAGTTAATTGTGACACTAATAGATCCAATTCATATAACCAGTCTTTTCCCGTGTTCGAATCCATCTCTATTAGTTCAATTATTTTGGTATATTGAAGCTTGAACACAACGAGAAAAATATTTTGGTGTCGCCACCAGGGAAATGATAACAATATGAAATATTAGAAATTAATTGTATAGAAGATGGAATTATATGTTGAATGAGAATGTGAGAAGAACGAATTTTATGGTTACAAATATGTGAGTTATAATTCAAGGCAGTATTGATTTTGTAAAGAAGAATGAAAGATTATGAGTGATAATCATAAAGAGGAGGTTTATCAAAGAATTAATCGACAAGCAAAAGAAAGACACAAGCGATTATCCCTAAGAAATCTCATACGGGAACGACAAAAAAGAATTGTAGATCTAAGTAAAACCAAAGAAAGAAAAATTCAAATTCAAATAGCAAGGAGACTAGTGATAACACCAATGGCCGCGGAAGTGCCAGAAGTACCAATTGGAGTATAAATGGAAGCAGTAGGAGACCAAACTACATGTGTGGCACCATTACCTACTTTTAGTGGTTGGTCGGGCTCTGATCCCGATCACTATATATCTCAATTTTTGACAGCCTACGTGGCTAATAATTGTAGAACTGAAGACATTTGGTTGAGATGGTTGCTAGCAACTTTAAAAGATACAGCTTTTGAATGGTATAATTGGCAACCAGTGGATAGATTTCTCAATTGGAAGGCCTTGAGGAATGCCTTCTTAAGCCATTTTAGACCAATTGGATTTGAAGATCTGCTTCGAGAAAGTTTTATGAATAGTAGGATGTTTGGGAAGAATCAGTAGAGCCCTATTATGGCCGGGTCGTGGATATACTTCATAAATGGTTAAATAATGAAATGCCAAATGCATTTATATTATCGATATAAATCAATGGTTTGTATCCACTAGAATTAAAAATGTTTGTAAAAGAGACTCGACTAGCTATGATAGAGGCATCATTGGTACGAACAAAGGTATTGGAAGAATGTCATTATGACCAATTGTTAATAGTGGGGGCCACGATGATTCCAAGTTCAAGAAGCCAACAAATACAACCGGAAAATGTGTCGATGGATAATTATCCACAAATGGCTGCATCCAACCTAAAGAATGTTATGTTGCAAAAACCAATTAATGCTACCCTACTCTAAGTAATAGCACCAATAACAATGATACCTTATTTTACATCACCAATCTATCAACAATTGGAGTTGTTTACAAATGCAACTGTTAAAGATCCAAATAAAGCCTTGTTATTAAATCTAACAAAGAAGATGGAAGAATTGGTCATGATTTGGCTAAAGATAAGGAGAAATGATATAAGCCTTCTAATACGAGACCTAATATATGGTATAATAATTGTAAGGGACAAGGTCATTTTGATACAAAATGTCCATCACCCAAACAAACGGGTGTTCAATGTACATTTTGTGGAGGAAAGCACCCTACCCAAAACTGCTCGCATTTACAAAGGCAACAACAGTTCAATAACCAAACGATACAACCGACTCAATGGAATGTTAATCAAGTACAGACTGGAAATATCGGTGGTTGGAATAGTAATCACTCAAATCGATCTAATCAAGGCTTTGGAAATTTTTAAAATACTAATTATAATCCAGTTTAGAGAACAAAGATACAAAACGATGGAAATAATCAAGGAGGTAATCTCCAATCTATACCAATTTACCAGTCTAATTCTCGACCAGTAGCAACTGGTCAGCTAGGATCATTTACTATGACTACTTAGAATCGGCCTATTAGATATATTCCAGTAGAGATTCCAAGTGTACCTGATAATATGGGTCAAAAACCACTATGTTGCTACTGGTATCGACAAATTGGTCATTATGCCGGTGAATGCCCTAATCTAAGATTTATAGACGAATATGCTCCAGTATGTAGAAATTGCAAGCAATCGAGTCATTTTTATTATCAATGCAATGTTCCATTTAATCCTAATAATCATGATCAGAAGATACAATCGACTATGCAATTTATAGAGGAAAAAAATAATGGGATATAGGAATCACCAGTTCATCGGATAGAAGTAGTCCAAGCTATCCATACAAGAAGTCAGCAAAAGAAAAAAGGATCAATTCAACATTTGGGTGATCCTGAAGCGAAGGGCCAATTGGACCTAATTATGGGGCCATCCAATCTAGGTCCTGACATGGGCCCCTTACTCAGTATAAGACCTGAATTGGTTGTGCATCTCAATGAGGTACCGATTACGGAGGCTTCAGTTCCGTTTCAAGATATTCTATTCTCTACACAATTTTGAGAAACATCCTTTCTGTTGAAAGATCTTCTAAGAAGCGTGAATTCCAATGAACCAATATCAGCCCAATTGGGAGAACAATTTTACTTGTTGAAAGAACCAATTTTACAAGCTCTGTCAAATTCAATTCCAGTAGCTTTACCAATTTTCAATGTAGAGAAAACCAATTTACTTGCATTGGTGTCTAGGATTGGAAAGAAGAAACGGACATTGGGAATTACGACTTATACAGAACCATATGATATTCTAAAGGATTTGGGCACCATACAACCTATGATCTCTATGAAGCAACTATTGGCGGTAGCACCTGAGTGTCGAACTACCTTGAATTCCTCATTAATTTGTCACAAATCTCGAAATAAAGAAATCCGAGAAGTAAGTTTGAATCCTGATTCAAGTGTACCAACAATTGATGTCTCAATTGATGGAGTGTTATTATTGGGAGTGTAAGTAGACAGAGGATCTAATGTAAATCTTATGAATGCCGCTACAATGGAGGAGTTGGGTTTGGATCACTTATTGCCTACTACAATAGTTTTGAGAAAGGCTGACTCCAATCGAGTTAAACCTATGGGTATTTTACAAAGTATTGATACATTAATTGCGAGGATTACCTACAAAATTGATTATATTATTTTTTGATTGCGAAGCTCAGTATTATCATATCCAATTTTATAAGGGCGTTTGTGGCTGTATCAAACTAAAGCTCGAAATGATTGGGGCCATAGTACATTGACAACTGAGAAAGGTAATGATAAAATTATGCTTCAAATGTACTATGTCCAATATCATGGACAAATTCAAGTTGCCAGTTCAGAATTCATGTTGGATTGTGAAGGTGAGTCTATAGAAGAAGAAATTGGTGCACCTGATCCAATTTATGCTGATACAAGGCAAATTGTTGAGCACACTAGAATAAAATACCAATGCAGGGGACCGGGAGAGTACTTAGTTCCTCTAGATGTTATTGACAATTCTGATCATATGATTATATATTGGATGAATAGACATGATGTTAATCACATTAGTACTATACAACTAGAGTTGAAAAGTTCTAATTTGTCAGATTTTATGAAAGATTTTGGAATTGATCAGAACATTATTTTAGAGACTCCTAAAATTTCACGATGTCAATCAATTAATTTAGGTATAGGGGAGGCTCTCCAAATCATTCAGATTTACGACGGTGTTGTAGTGTAAATGCTTATAGTATGTAAAAATTAGTTAGAACAAATTAAATGTTAATAAATCTAAATATATGTTAGAGTGGATAATAGATTAAATTAAAAAGAGTTGGTAAAAAAAAAACTTTATTTTGTTTTTCTTACTTAGTTTGATTATAGTATATAAAAGTTATAGAACCTTAATGTTAAGTATGAAGCCTTGAGAGGAGATAGGGGCCTAAAGATGAAGATTTAAACTAATAGGAGGTTAATTGGGAGGGATGAAATCAAGGCATGGTTGGATGAAGGTAGAAATAAGGATCTTCATCCCCATTGGTCGAAATCCATGCTCAATGGGCTTTTAGGAGGCTGCCCACGACCTTGATAAGGGTTTCGGCGACTTCAAAGAGGCCATTAGGAAATCAGAGGCAAGATTTGTAAAGTTTAGGGTTTTGGCTACAATTTTTGTACAAACTTTATAGGATTTGGAGTTAGGGTGAATAAGTTATAGCCGTTTGAAGTTAAGGTGTCAATTTGAGACCTACTGTTACTCTTTTGAGTTTAAGAGAAGTCTTACAGAAGCTTTTGGAGATCGGAAGGTGCGGCTGAAAGGGCAACTTCAAGACACACATCTTTTGCGAAAGAAATTTTGCATTTGGAGTTTATGTAAAGGAATTATAGAGAGTTAAAGACAGCACATTCAAATCAAAGGCAGTAAGTGAACGGTTTTGTTCAAAGTAGTGTTAGGAGCCATAACTTGAGTTTTAGAACGAAATTTTGGCTCAAACTTTAGGAGAATGTAAAAATTTGTGTTAAGAAGCTATCTATACAAGTTTCGTGGCATTTGGACTTATGGTTTGTGAGATATGAAGAAAATTGTGCGCGGGTATATAAAGATTAGGGTTTGAAGCGACTGTTAGGGCTTTGAAGATATCTCAAGATCCGCGACGAATTTGCGGTTGAAATTTGTTGTACAAATTACTAACAACATATCAGTACTTCATGTAAATTTTGATCTTGTTTTGACGGTTGGATCAAGAGTTATGAGGTGTTGAGATTTGGGAGAATTTCCACATAAGGATATACAAGGTTTTAGAGTACTTCTACCATATTTTGGGTGTTGTTGGTTATTTAAGACTTAAGTATTTGGTGTAATTGTCCCAAAAGGAGAAATTATATATATAAAATTAGGATTTCCTTATTTTAAGCTTAATTGAGCAATTAGTGACAGCTAGAAGCCTAGCGCTTTCTTGAAGCAAAACCTCTCTATCCCGACAACGGTATAAAAGACAAGAAGAAAGAAATTTGGGTGGATTACTTTTTAATGCATAAAACTGCTTTTTCATGGTCGTATGCAGATTTGAAAGGAATTCCAACTAAAATTTGTGAGCATCGAATTATATTGGAGGAAAATGCTACACCTGTACGCCAAAGACAACATCGACTTAATTTAAAATATTCACTTATGGTAAAAGAAGAGCTAGATAAACTCTTGGAAGTTGGATTTATCTATCCAGTTCTTTTCAGTGAATGGATTTCACCAATTATTATGGTACCAAAAAAGAATGTAAAAGTTGGCATCTGTCAAGATTTCTACAATTTAAATGTAGCTACTAAGAAGGATTATTTTCCTTTACCATTCATGGATAGTATATTGGATGCTATCGCTGGACATGAATGTTATTCATTTCTTGATGGATTCTCCAGTTATAATCAAGTTAAAATTGCAAAAGAAGATCAGTTAAAAACTACTTTTACTACGGATTGGGGACCTTTGCCTATAAGGTTATGCCGTTTAGGCTTTGTAATGTACTAGCTACATTTCAGAGGATAATGATGCAAGCGTTCTAAGATTATCTACAAATTTCAATGGAAATATTTCTAGATGATTTTTATACATTTAATATGAGAGTCATACATTTAGAATGTCTAGGTCAATGTTTGCATCAATATGCCAAATATGGAATTTCTTTAAATTCAAAAAAATATCAATTTGGTATACTTTCTGGTAAACTGTTGGATCATATAGTTTCAATGGTAGGCATTGCTATAGATCCGGATAAAATAAAGATTATAATAGAATTAAAGTAACCAGACACTATTACTGGTGTTCAAGCATTTGTCAGCTATGTCAGTTATTATCGACGATTTATCTATCTATTCTCAATTCTATGCCTTCTCTTGACAAATTTCTTGAAGAAACCACCAACCGATGGGACCAATCCATTTTGGACAAAAGAATGTACAATTGCATTCGAAACATTGAAACAGAAATTGGTTTCAGCACCAATATTGGTGGCACCTTATTGGACAAAACCATTCCAAGTTTATGTGGATGCATCTCATATCGCGATTAGTTCTGTAGTAAGCTAAAAAGATAACCAGAGTTTTGATCATCCTATTTATTATGCAAGTCGTCAATTCATAGCAACTGAAAGAAATTATACAACAACTGAAAGACAAGCATTGGGGATGATTTATTCCGTACAAAAGTTTCAACATTATCATCTTGGTTATAAATTTGTTTTTCATGTCGACCATGATGCTTTAAAATATATGATTAATAAGCTTCAATTGAGTGGTCGTATTGCACGATGGATTTTACTCTTGCAGGAATTTGACTTTACTATTCAAGTAAGACCAGAAAAATCACATTCCAATGTGGACCATTTATCTCAATTATCTAATATATTGGATAATGAACCTATTAACAATGCACTACCTGATGCGGAACTATTTGCGGTAGATGTAATTACTCCAGAGTATAGTGAAATAATTCAATACTTGACATTTCAAACCTTCCCACCCAATTTCAATGAAAAGCTTAAACAATGCTTAATATTAAAATTTGCATCTTACACGATGATTGGTAAAGCTTTATATAAACAAGAGAAGGATGGAGTTTTGCGACATTGTATTTATCAGACTGAAGTGCATACTATATTGGAAGGTTGTCACTTGGACAATTGTGGTGGATATTTTGCGAGGGACAGCACGGCTCGTAAAGTTTTACGGGCTGGTTATTGGTGGCCAACAATGTTTACAGATGCCCACCAATTCATCCGTCGTTGTGATCCATGTCAGAGAATGGGTCGACCTACTAGAACTTCAGGAATGCTATTGGTACTAATTTTGGCTCAAGCGCCTTTTGAAAAATGGGGAATTGATTTTGTGGGACCAATTACACTAGCCTCAAGAAATGGACAAAAATAGTATATATTAGTAGCAACGGATTACGTAATAAAATGGGCTGAAGCCATAGCTAAGAAAACCGATAGTGCAAGTACAGTAGCAATCTTTTTGTATGAAAATATTATTATACGGTTTGGTTGTCCACGAGAATTGGTTAGTAATCGAGGAACTTATTGTATAAATAGTACAATCAAAGCACTCACGGCTAAATATGAGATAAAATATTGAAAGACTACACCGTATCATCCTAGAGCCAATGGACAAATGGAAAAGACTAATGGAATTTTAAGTAAAATCTTAACAAAAACAGTTTCAAGAGCGGGAACAGATTGGGATACTAAGTTGTTCGTAGCTTTACAGGCATACTGTACTGCATATAAAGTTACTACCAATGCTACCCCTTTCTAATTGGTTTATGGCCAAGAAGCAATATTACCTATTGAATTGGAAGTCCAAAGTTTACAAATTGCTATAGATACTAGATTGGGAGATTAGGATTCATTATGGCACCATTTAGAAGAATTGGAAAAATTGGGTGAAACTAGAGCCACAAAGAGGGAAGAATAAATAATGATGATCATAGGGTATTTCATCATGATGAATTGTAGAAAATAAGGGAAAGTCGATCCAATTGATTGGACCATAGTAAGAAGTAGGAGGGAGGCTCTTGACAAGCATCTTGTTTTCTTTTGTGGTTAAGGAGAAGTGGATGGTGAAAAAGGAGAAGATGGAAAACATGGTGTCTGAGAAAGCAAAGATGGAGACGAATTGGAAGGAACGGCAAGAACGGCTGTAGGTAGAGGTTGTGATATTGCATACTAAATTAGCCGCATTAGTAAAGGAGGCTAATAATTTAGTGCGGACCAATATGTCAGTTTCAGCGATGTCATGTTGTAACACAACTATATGGTGAAATATGATAATATGGATCTTATTATAGAAGAGCCAAGTTAAAAGAAAAGGTAGAAAAATATGGATAAAAGATAGGAAGGTAGTAAAACTTTTAGTAGTAATGCTGTCCTTTTAGAAAAAATAGCTTCTACTTACTTTGTAGGGCCAATAATAAGGCAAACAAGGTAGATTAAAAAAATAAAGGATACAAGCATATTTAGAGAGGAGTTAGGAGTGCAAATTAGTAAAAATTATCTCAAGAAGACGAAAGTTGATACCCAAAGAGGGCCGGTTATGAACCAGGGTCGAAATCAGACCCTGAAGCACAAAACTGAGTCTCGACGACAATTCCGAGACTCTTTGGCAGATCGGAGAGTGGAGTTTGATAGAAGATTGAATAAGGTTTCTATGGGTGTTGATTTAAAGTGAATTGGATCTGTATTGACTTTGTAATAGCTTTGCAAAGCCAAGGTTTGTTTTAGATGACTTGGATTTTATGAAATAAAATAGGGATTATGTTTTGGGTGATTTCAAGAGTTTTGTAATAGATCTATGGATGAAATTTTGTGGATTTATGGTTTTAGTTGTTTTTAATGTTTTTTGTGAATTTGAGCTCGATCTAACGGTTAAATTGAGGAATATTGAGGTTTAAGTGGATCAAGGTCTCAAAAAGTAGAATTTTAGGTCTAGTAGGGGTTTTTAAGATTTCATGCAATCTACTAATTGGATTGGAGTGAAACTTATGTGAGAGGATATTAGACTTGCTTTTCTATGTATATTAGAATTTTGAGATCAATCGAACGATATAAAAGAGAGATATTGGCTCTGGAAGATTGACAACAAGATTGGAGAAGGAGGCCGGCCAATACCCGAGCACATTTTTGAGATTATCGTCAATTTGGTAACTCCGATCCTTTTTAATTTTTTTGTGCTTATTTTAAATTTAGTTTTTAAGAAGTTTATAAAATTTGAATTAAGATCAACGGTTTATTCATTAGTTATTGAGGTTTAAATCTGTTGTAGGAATTACTAGGGTTTGGTTTAAGGTTTGGTTAGGATTTGGTTTAGGATTTGGTTTAAGGTTTGATTAGGGTTTGAATTAGGGTTTGATTTAGGGTTTAGGGTTTAGGTTTTGGATTAGGTTTTGGTTAGGGTTTGATTTAGGGTTTAAGATTTGGATTAGGATTTGATTTAGGGTTTAGGTTTTGATTAGGATTTGGTTTAGGATTTAGGGTTTGGATTAGGATTTGATTAGGATTTATTTAGGATTTAGGGTTTGGTTAGGGTTTGATTTAGGATTTAGTTAGGGTTTTATTTAGGATTTAGGATTTAGTTAGGGTTTTATTTAGGATTTAGGATTTTATTAGGATTTAAGATTCAATTAGTTTTGGCCTAAAGTTTTAATGAAATTCAATAGGATTTTAACTAGAATTAAATTAAGATTGAATTGAGATATATTTGAGTGATATTTGTGATCCTTCTATTATTTCTTTAAGAATTCTTATTATTTTTTTGAAATTTCTTTGAGGTTTTTTTGAATTTGATTAAGCTTGCTTAGCATTATTATGGTCTAATTAGAGCATTGTTAGTATTCTATTAGAATTAGGATTTTATTATTGCAATTTCCATTCTTCCTTCTATAGCTAGGTGCCCGGAGCATTCTCAAGCAAGGCTTCACGTATTACGACAACGACAACACCTATGGAGATACCTTTGAAACCGACAGAAGAATGGCAGAAGATGTTGGAGGAGCGTGACAACCAAATTGTCCAACGTGAATCTCAAGTACGGAAATTGGGTTTATTGAATGAAGATCTGATGGTGCGTTTGGATGCAGAACCATCAAACATCGAGGCAGATGACGAAGATATAAAGAAGAGAAGGTCACCAATTCAAAAAGTGGTAAGTCAATGCCATTGACTGAAGAAGCCAATGCTGCTACGTCTTTAAAAGTTGAGGCTAAATAATGTTTGTGAGGGCGCTGTACAATTAAGAGTGGGGCTATGTAGAATAGCTAAATAAACTTTGTGGTAAGTTACTAGTTGATTATTGATAATCTTGAGAATTAGACTGATGGTTAGACAGTTTAGTTGATAACAATAGGTTGTTAGTAGAATAAATGGTTAAGAATTCAAAGGGTCATAACCTTTGGAATCTCTTGGCCGACGGTCCATCTTTTGGTATGATAAAGAGATTGAAGAAAGGAAGATTGGGGCCAGATTATGAGAGTCATAAGCTGGGGGGCCAAACTATGATAGTCGTAAGCCAGGGAAAGCTTGGTGCTACCTCTTTTTGTTTCTTTGTTGTTGCCGAGTAATGGATAGTTTCTGAATACTGAGAAGTTAATCTGGAGTGCCAGACTATGAGGGTCATAAGCCGAGATATTAAATTCTGTGTGATGAATTGAGAAACTGAATACAATAGGTAAGCTGGAGATCAGTAATTGAATATATATAAACCACAAAGAGAATAAGTGGAAAATGAACAAATAAAAATATGGAAGTATTATTGAATTTTCAGTCGTAGAATGGATTATGGATTGAATTAAGATGGAAGTAATAAGCCTCGGTGTTTTGTAGTTTGATAATTGATTTCAGATAGCTCGAGTATAGTCAATTATGACACTAATAGACCCAATTCATATAACCAGTCTTTCCTTATGTTCGAATCCACCTCTATTAGTTCAATTGCTTTGATATATTGAAGGTTGAATACAACAAGAACAACAAATACTAATACCATATTGTTATGGTGTTAGATACAATGTGTATATAATACTATTACAATATGATACAAAGGAGCTACATAGGCATGAATTATATTGGAATGAGATCCATATGTTATCTAATATATAGTATGTACATGATCATTGAGTATTGGTGGATATAAAGGACAGTTCTTGAATGGCAGATATGTCTGATTTCATCTATTGAGGCAAGCCACTGCAATAGAGGTTTAAACAGACTTTGATTTGTATTCTTTTTTATTTTTATTTTTTGTATTGGGAGGATGGAGTTCCTATGGTCAATTTTTTAGATGCAATTACCAATTTTTTTCTATAATATGAGGTGGCTTATTGTGGAGTAAAACCTATCATCTTTACTATTAGCAATTGTCATTAGAATAATGCTTTTGACCTCATGAATTTTTTTTCTCCATGAGATGGTGATATTAATTAATTGTCTCTTTTTTTCTAAATATAATTATCATCTATGGAGCTAAGCAAAGGATTTTGGTCCAATAGAGGATGCAGTATTATATAGCATAGTCTAATTTCTTTAATTTTCTTTTGTTATTATGTAGTATGTTATGGATTTTCTTACAAGTGTGGCAGTGTTCTTTTCATGTTGAATTTGGTTACTCTATTGTTGTCGCTATGAGCCACCATAGTAATTGTTTTGTAATTTTCTTGTACAATTGCGTTAAGCTACTGCTAAAGGTCCATATTTAAGAAAGACATTGGCTATTCTTCTCTATTGTTCTATGGTAGTCTTACATTGGAAGAACCTTTGTTATTATTTTACTTCTAATTGAGCTTCTATAGTCTACATTTTATGGTGGTATTATTAGAACAATATTTGAAAGTTAGATGGTATTGAGTGGCTAGTAATAAGAAGATCAAGTTTCTTAAAGTCTTATCTTTAGCAGTAATATTTAGATTCTATATGTTACTATTATCCACCTTACTAATGCATTGTTGTATTTTATAAAGTTTGTTTGAGAATGCACCAAGCATTTGATTGTGGAAGGTAAAATAGAACTTGAAAATAAAAGATC
The DNA here is from genome assembly GCF_059467195.1 of Physcomitrium patens. Classification (NCBI taxonomy): domain Eukaryota; kingdom Viridiplantae; phylum Streptophyta; class Bryopsida; order Funariales; family Funariaceae; genus Physcomitrium; species Physcomitrium patens. Next base: position 7,572,284 of record NC_143417.1, on the reverse strand, counting down.
CTAATAATTCTAATAGAATCTTAAACGAATTTCAATTAAATTATAATAATTCTAATAAATCTTTAATTAAATTTCCAAAAAAATATAAAAGAATTTACAAAAAAATATAAAGATATCATAAATTAATCTTAAAAAATATTTATATAATAAAAAAATCATAAAAATATTAAAAATAAAAAATTTAATTTGATCTTAATAAAATTTTAATACAATTATAAATCTTAGACTAAATTTCAATAAAATCCTAATCAAATCCTAATCAAATCTTAATAAAAATTTTAACCAATTTTAATTAAATCCTAAACAAATCTTAATCAATTACTTTAGCTGTTTTGAAACCTCAATGAATATTAATTGAACCATTGATGTTGATTAAAATTTCATCTAAACTTCAATCCACAAGTAATTTACAAGCACACAAAATTTGAAAAGAATCAAATTCACAAATTGAAAGAAAAGCTCCCAAAACCTTTCAAATGTTGGCCACTCTTTTTTTTTTCTAATTTAAATTTTGATCTCCCAACAAAGATTTTTCTTTGTTAAATTATTCAATTCTTCCAAAACTTAGCTTATGCATTGGTATTTAAGTTTGAATTTTTCTTACTAATTTTTTCTTCAATCAAAGTAGCAAATGTTGCAAGACCATAGAAACCCTGACTAACCATAAAACTCAATAATTTTAAACCATAATCTATAAAAACTCTCATAAATTTCAATCAAATTGCTCAATTGACATCAAATTTTTTACATAGATTTAAAATAAGCTTAGCAACAAACTAAAAATTTTCTACATATAAATAAGCTATGATACTTAAAAAATCGTCAAATTTGTGAATGTTTTGAAATCCAATTCCACTAAATACACCTTTGTCTTTGAAAAGCTCTCAAAACCTCGATATACCTTCAAATTACATAAAGAATTAATTTTTAATAATTCTTTCACAAGTTTGTTTTCAAAAATCAATTATCAATTAACTAAAGAATCCCATAGTTGTTGTAGGTGCATGGTTTTGTACCTTAGGATTTGATTTCAAACTTGGTTCACAACAAGTCTTTTTTGGATATCAATTCTTTGTCTTTTAAGAAAATTTTGCTAAAACCTATTCTTAACTCCCTTCTAAAGATGCATATATTAATTATTTATCTCATTCATTTTTCTTTGGCTCATTTATGCTCCTATAAAGTAAATCAAAGTCTCTTCTATAAGAATGTAGAATTAGCACTTATTAACTTTTATTTCCTCCTCGTCTATTATCTATATTTTCAAGATAATTTGCTAAAATATTTTCATTTAAGCTCCTTTATAATATTTTTTTTTCTTTCACCTAATAGTTGTTTTAATACACAATAACATAACTTAAATTAGTGTGGATGTTTAGAAGAGATGGGAAAATTTTAAGTGTCGATGGTAGTAGTGGCAGTTCTCTTGCTCTCTTACCCAGCGCAAGGTTTTAATCAATATAAAAATATCTATATAGTATCTTAGTATATACAAGAATAAAGATGCCAAATTTATTTTATAATTTATTATAAAAATTCAAATTAACTTATTATTGCATAAGTATTTACAAATATTAGAGACTTAGAACTCTAGCATATAGGTTGTTGGATATAATACAAAGAGAATTCAGTTCAAATTCAAAGGATATGTGTATTAGGATCATAATTGCAAATTTGGCTTAAATAAAATTTTTATTTATATGATTTAAATTAGTTGAATTAAGTTAGGTCATATAATGGATGAATTAATATTTAAATGGATGAAATATAATGAATGAATGTTGATTAAGAATAGATGAATTTTTATTTATGAATGAAAATTCATTTGTAGATGAGAATTTATCTTTGATAAATTTTAATTTTGGAAGATTTTTATTAATAAAAAAAAAATTAAGAAAATTTTAATAATATAAAATAAAATAACATAAGAAATTATTTTTAAATATAGAGGTTTTTTAGTTGTTTAAGTGGCTTATATTGTTGTAGTAGATTATATGAGTGTGAATTTAACTAGTTTAAGAATTTAAGTTCTTTTTAATAAGAACTAAGAAGAAATTTTATTTAACTGTTTTATAAATTAATTAGTAGTTGTGAACTAGAATAAATCACCTACTGTAGGGATTTATTTAATTTATAATTGAGAAGTTATTGGATTTATTGAATTTTATTTAAATAAAATTGTGAGTTGATAGAATATTTAAGTAATTAATTTGTTGTGGACTGAAATAGATTTCTAACTAGTGGGGGCTTATTTTAATTCATAAAGGATATTCCACAACTTTCAATATTAAATAAAAATTTCCACAAAAAAATACAATTTATTTCTTTTAAGAAAAAAATCAACATAAAAAATAAAAATAAATGTTAGTTTAAAGGTGAGTAGTCTGCAATCTTCAAAATACAATAAAAAATGAAATAATCCACTTACTTCTAAAATAAATAAAAAATAGGTGAATTAATATTTTTTTCAAATTTTTAAGGACAAAAATTATAAATAATCAAATAATCAATATATTCTTCTATCACTAGAAAAGAATATATAAATATTTAAAGATGGTATAATATTAAGACTAGAATGGCTATTGTCAAAAACAATAAGACTAGAGATTCTTGAAACAAGATTAAGAATAAGACAAGTAATGACAAGAATAAGAAAGGTTTTATTCTTGCTTCTATATATATTATCTAACTAGGAGTTATATAGAAATATTCTATAGGACCTCCAATACATGTTCAATCTACAAGATAAGCTTTCTATATGTACACCATATAGTTAACTTGTACCATAAGTCATTAATATGTACATTTTGTGGTCAACTTGTTGCCCAAGTTTTCAACTTATAAATCACCTACAAATATGTATAAAATCAAATCCATGTCTATGAAGCTACAAAAAATCTATTCAACAAGCTATTATCAAATCTACTTAATTTTAGTTACTTCTATCTAATTCCTTTAATTTATATAAATATATATGTCAATGACAACATTATATATTGTCTACATGCTCTTTTATTGATTAAATTACTTTAGAACTATGAAATTTCATCATCCTACATGAATTATAAAATATTTCATAAATTATTAAAATACTATCCACTAAGATTATAAATTAAAAAATATATATTTATATGTCTATAATAACATTTATATATAGAAAATTAATTTTTATATTCAATAATTTGGTTATTTTTTAAATTTTGAATAAAATAACCATGCAAATTTTAAACTAAAATATTTTAGTTATTTAATTAAAAATATATATTATGAAATAAAATTTGAAATTAGCAAAACAATCAAGAATTTTAGATATAATTATTTTGTAATACATGGATAAAAATTTGTGAAAATAATAATTATATATTGTAAAATTTAAATATGAATTAAATATTTTATCAAATTTTATAATTTAATATAAATAAAATACTATAAATAATATGTGTAATTTAGAATTAAATCAAGAATTTAAATTTAAATATTAAATATATTACATATATTAAATTTTAAAAACTTAAAATAAGATTTAAAAGTTTTCATTCAGATTTTATGATATTAAGAGTTTTAAAATAATTTGTCACAAACATAAGAACTGTAGCAACAAATTTTGTATTAAATTTTTAATTAAAAAAAACCATAATACATATTATTAATTCTTGTATAACAACATTTTATTGTATTGAAATAAAAACAAAAGTTATGATTTTGAATACTTATAAATAAAATAGTGAAGTTATCAATTGTATTGAAATAAAATTTATTTGCACCTTTATTTGGTATAAGTTTATTTACATGCTAAATATTAAATAAATTCTTAAATTTCTGTCTTCTAATTATAATCAAATATTCCTTAATTTCACATTAAAGATAAGAAACATTAATCATGTATTGTAATTATTAAAATATGTATTTTCTCTAAGTTTTTAATATGCATTGCTATATAAAATTTTAATAAAATATGTTTTTTTATCAATATAATTTTGTGCATTAAAATATTCTTTATAAACCTTTTTATAGTGAAAAAATTCTTTAGTTAATTGCTTTATATATAAAATATTTAATTTTTACAAATTATTATTGTAAATTATGATAGTTATTAAAAATTATTTTATTTTATTGTAAAAAAATGGTAAATTATATTTTAATTTTTTAAAAAGTATTATTGGATTTCAAATTATTATAAAAAATTATTATTTTAAACTTTTATTTTAATTCAATATATCTCTTACATATATATATATATATATATATATATATACTATGTTTAATTTTTAAATCTTCTTGTCTGGCAAATTTATACCATTTAAAGTCAAATATGTGGCAAGTACGAAATATTTTTATAATATTATATTCATATTTCATATAATTTTATATGATATACTATTTTTATTCGGTGTTTATTTTAGAATTTTTAGCATTGTTAGAGACTTTAGAATCAATTATTATCTCTCAAGTTATACTCATAAATAACCACTTCATATATATATATATATATATATATACATATACATATTTAAACATGTTTAATTGAAATTAATATTTACAATCAGTTTTAGATATTGATTGTTGTTTTGTATGAAACCAATGTTTCACCTTCTATATCCTGTAAGTTCAATTTCGATTTATAAACAAGAAAGGAACATTCTGTCTTAGATTAAATTTTGGGGTTTTGCAAACTATGATTATCGCATGAAAGCTTTAGATCTAAATACATTTGCTCAGATATTTTTTAATGGTTATTGATAATGTAAATGAAGATGTATATGTACACTTAAAATTTATAATTACATTTTCATTTGTCTTGCGACAAGTCAGTTTCTTACGTTTGAATTATCCGCGTTATATTCTCAATTTGGTCATGGAAACAAATCGTGATGTGCAATGAAACGGATATGATGCTATGAATGAAAACAATCTGATAAAAAGACATGGTGGAAGGAGGAAAAGCAAAGTAGAACAATGAAATTAAGAGATGATGTTGTAAATAAATTAACACTGAAATGTAGCTTGTGTGAGTATGCACAGTAGAAGAACACCCTCTGTCTGTGTAGTCATTGAATGTGTGATTCATGTATCAACTTTACCCATATTTTCAGCAATTTTCAATTGCTTCGAAGGCCAACATCCTGAAACCGAGCATTCGTGATGGTGGTAGGCGGATTTCATATTCGTTCCAGTTCAGATCACTTCGTTGCATTGTACCCGCTCAATAGTCAGAAGTTGATTACTCTCGATCTCTACATAAATTTATTTTACCGTATCGAAGGCATTACCACGTTACCCTGTTATCACTGCTGCGATCTGTATGCTAAGGAAAATTATGAAGATGCTACAGTCTTCTTGTGTGGCTCAGACAACAGTAACTGTATATTAAGCAAATATCGTTCCGATGAATCTAGTGCTAAGGGTAAGTCACCAATCTACAGTGTCAAGCATGAAACACGGGGTCTTGATAATACATATCAGCTGTTAGAGTCTTGAATCCAACGAACTGTGAACAAAATCCCGTGTGACCTCTCACAGGTATGATTTGCTACAAAGCAAGATGCAGTGTTCTATTCTTGCTTTAATGTCTGCGACATGACATGCAATTCAAGTACTAAGCCTCGATAGCATGCCGGTCAAGGGAGAGGACGTGCGTCACTGCAACGGTTTGACCAGATGGTGATAGAAGAGTCCTGGAACTCATCGAATTGATTATTGACTAGAAGAGATGGATCGAACCTACAAATACACAGAGACAGGTCCTTGGAAGCTAGCACAAGCACAGTTCCACAATCTCTCGAGTACCTGTGAATTCGATTAAATGTGAGCTGGGCTGGATTCGCGTCACTGTAAAATTTTTTTGGCCGTTGCAGATCCCAAGCCAACCACAACGATGATGCAGCACTGATCAGCGAGACGCAAAACCCTAACAAAGGACGAAATGGCTCCCGCCGAAGCGCGCACCGAACGGGGGTTCCACAGGGTTACAAGAGCGGAGGGAAAATCAATGAATAGCAGGTGCCTCGGGGCAAGTCAGCCCCATTCGGTTGACAACCGGCGATGCCCTCACCTCCGGGTATACTGTGGGCTTTGAGGTGGTCGTGGGGTAGGTCATGGCGCCGAACTTGGCCGCCTGCGGTGCTTATTTGCTCCACATGGTGACGATCGTCGCTTTAACGCTCCAATTATCATCACCATCACATCCATTGCATTGAATCGTCCAGTTGCTGGGGGACTTGTGCATCTTCTTGAACCTGGTTGCTGCTGGAGCTGCTCTGGGAGTGCTCCTTTGCGACGATCTGCGGACGATGTTCCAGGTTTGGCTCCCCTCACCCGAGTTTATACAGTCCCCTGGCTTGTGTTTGAATAACAGAGTGGATGGGCTTGTTGTGCATAAATTTTGCATCTAGATCGTCGGTGAGTTGCCTGGGATTCGATGTTTCTAGGGTGCGAGGTTCTTTTTGAGTGGGGAAATGACGGTGGTTTGAAGTTGTGTGGTTTCGGGTATTATAGTGAGTTGATTTAAGGGGTTTGGCGTGTTGCGGGGCAGATGGATCGAGAGCTGATTAGAGATGCTGAATGTGGGTGACAGAGGTAGTTGTAGCGTGGATTGGGGATCATGGCGGGGAGTTCCGAAAACGAGATCCATGCCGGACATGGGAGAGAAAGCCGTGACGATGACGGGCAGGTGGGCAAGGATGGGGGGGAGGGAAAAGTTGGGCACGAGAGAAAGGATGGGAAGGATGTAAGAGAGTACACGAAAAATGTAGCAGTACCTGAGGAGGGTGGGAGAAACGATCGCAGCAGTGAGAATGTAGTTGTTTGTGATGAGCACCCTGGAGATGTAAAAGCGGGTATTGAAAATAGATTGGAATCTGAAAACTGTGAAATCAATGAGGAGCAATCTGGAGATGTAGCTGCTTCGGGTGTTGCTTGTGTTGTGAATGGCGTTGAAGGTAGCCGTGTGGAGGAATCATTCGATAGAGAGGCGGTAAGTGCAAAGAATTCCTGTAATGAGGAAGCATCAAGTGCTGCTGCACTTGATTCTGATCGAAATGGTGCTACAGATGGCGCTCAAGAGGAAGTTGGAGCAGATGTGAATGCTGTAGTTCACAATGAATCGGATGTAGAAGTTTCGGGTCATGTCCAGGAATTTTTATCTGCTTTGTCGAAGGGGCATGTTTCTTCTAATTCTGAAGTTGAAGACGTCATGGCGTCTAAGGATTCTGATGAGGTTGCTTCAGATATCATGAACAAATCTCCAATGGACGGGAATTTGAATGTAAGGTCAAACAAGCAGAGTGTGTCTTCAAGTGAGACGCAGTCGATGGATACACTGGCTGCAGAGGACAGCAGAATGGATAGCACAGTTGAGGATGGCATCGCTACGATTGTTACTCAAGAAGTGAAGATCGCGGAAAAGGTTAACCAGAATTACGAGCCTGAAGCACGTGAAGATGACGATTACACTCAGACACCGAACTTAGTAAATCGCATTGAAATTTCTCTATCTGAATCGCCCAGGTTAACATATGTTGCCTCGGAAGACTCAAATAATTTGACTTACACCTGCTTAGAATTAAATCCTAGCGCCCCTATTCACTTTAATAACCATGCTGCACCAACCTTAAATTCAGGTGAAGCCAATGCGGATGAGATAGAGCGCACTGGTGACGAAGTTTCTGGTTTAGCAGTATCAGGCGAGTGTGTGGGTTATAGTCGAGATATTGTTGGGAATGATTCAAAATGGCGTGTGCCTCAAGCAGCTGAGGAAGAACAAGCAGAAGGCTTGCTAGTGCCTTCTGAAGAGGCAATGCGCAAGAACCTGAAATCCAAATCATTTTCTTCAAAAAGCGCATCTTCTAAATTGGTCTCTGGAAAGACAGCAGGTGATTCAATGGGTGACGAGGATGACGTTGCACAGTACATGACTTTACCGCAAGACGAGCATCTCGACGCTTCCTCTCCCACTGCTTCCTCTCTCGATGAATCCGCTACCGCTGCGTCAAGACCACCTTTAATACCCAGTAGCAGTAGTTTAGCTAGTCCGAACTCGTCTCCGGCAAAACAGCTTCCTGAAATCGAATCTCCCTTGCACAAGGGAACCGACATTTCTAAGGAACAAAGTGGCGGCTTAGTTCATTCAAAATCCCTGGATGTAAGTTCCTCCCAACACACATTGACACCAAGCCTAAGACCTACACTCTCATATGACGGTGCAAGTTTCTTTCTTCCAATACAGGAGCTCAAAGTTTTAAAGAATTCACTGATGCCTGACGCCCCACTGGATCTATTGACTTTGATAGATACTGTAATTGATGGAGTAGATGAGATTGGATTCACAAAGCTTGCAAAATTTGTGAGTGGTGAAGAGTGCTTTTCGTATGTAGAAGGGGTAGCTTCTGATAATGTTGTGATAGCAAGACTGGTCGTCGATATATTGATTGCGAAGATGGGAGGAGTAGAGGGCCTGGACGAGAAAAAGGAAACGATTGCCCCACGTGTACTGCTTCGTGCAGGGCCAGCCATCCTAGGAAGTAAGCTTCTTCCATGGCTGCCTTATGAGGGTGATAGTGAAACCTCGATGTCTCCCAGAACAAGAATGGCCAGGGCCTTGGTGCTTGTTTTGCAAGCATGTACGAGAAATCGGGCGATGTGCTCATCAGCAGGTCTTCTGCGAAGCTTATTATTAGCATCTCAAGCGATTTTTACCCAGGAAGCTAATCTTAAGCAAGGAGAACAATGGGATACAAGTCTGTTGTTTGATGCTTTTGAGGCTTTGGGCTCCCATTGTCTTACTGTATTAGACCTTCGTGAGTGGTTACGAACTGTTGCTAAAACATTTGCGACTGGAAAGTCTCTGGACCTTGTTCTTACTTTGGAAAGAAGCATATCTGGTGAGGAAACGCGAGGACCTTCGCACACTTTTGAGTTTGATGGAGCAAATTCAGGACTGCTCGGCCCTGGAGAGGGTCGCTGGCCCTTTTCAAACGGCTATGCATTTGCAACATGGCTTTATGTTGAAGCTTTTGCTGATGCAGTAAGTACAGCAGCGGCAGCTGCTGCTATTGCAGCTGCTGCTTCATTCAAGTCCAACAAGACGTCAGCTATGTCAGCTGCAGCTGCAGCCAGTGCCTTAGCTGGGGAAGGCACAGCACACATGCCAAGACTCTTTAGTTTTCTATCCTTAGACAGTTTAGGAGTGGAAGCGTATTTTCACGGAAAATATTTAGTCGTGGATTGTGTCACTGGAAAAGGGAAGAAGTCTTCAGTTCACTTCACTTTTCCATTTCAGCTTCGGCGCTGGTATTTTATTGGGTTGGAGCATACCTGTAAGCAAGGCATATTAGGAAAGACTGAGAGTGAAGTGAAGCTATACATTGATGGACGATTATGCGAATCCCGTCCTTTAGTGTTTCCACGTCCTTCTAGTCTTGGTTTCTGTTGTATTGGGACGAACCCACCGCCTGCAATGGCTGGTTTGCAGAAGCGGCGGCTACAGTGCCCACTTTTTGCCGAAATGGGGCCTGTTTATTTGTTCAAAGAACCTATAGGGCTTGATAAAATGACGAGGTTGTGTGGAAGAGGTGGGGATGCTCTTCCTTCGTTTGGAGCAGGAGCTGGAGTTCCATGGTTTGCAAATAATGAACAGGCGATGTCAATTGCAGAGGATAGTGCAACTCTTGATGCCGAGTTAGGTCCTGCCTTGCACCTTCTCTACCATCCAAAGCTACTTTCGGGCCGCTCGTGTCCAGATGCCTCACCTATGGGCGCATCAGGTAAGACCCAATCATGAAAGGTTTTCAATTCACACGATTTCATTGATTTGTTTTTGTTTTTGTTTTTGCTTTTTTTTTAATTTTATTCCTCTTCGAATATAGTAGTTAACCTTTGTGAATCATTTGTTCTTAAATTATTCTATCAATTCTGTTGTCTGGTTTGAATGTTACTTTTGTCTGGTATTTGAATTTCGTCTGCTTTCTGAGGTGCAAGTTGAATGTTGTTTTTCAGGATTGCATAGGAAACCAGCAGAAGTCTTGGGACATGTCTATGTTGCTGCGAGAATTCGTCCCACCGAAACGATTTGGGCTATGGCGGAAGGTGGTCCAATGGCATTGTTGCCTCTTACAGTGGGATCAGTAAATAAAGAGACTTTGCAACCCGTCTGCGACAATGCAGAGATTTCATCAGCAGCAGCATCCTTATCTGCTCCCATATTTAGAATGTTAGCCTTAACTTTACAGCATGCTGGTAATGCTGAAGAGATAGCCAGAAGTTATGCGCCCCGGTTGCTTGCGCGGTTGTTGAGACATCTGGTATGTGTGCCAATCTTGGATGGTGCTGAAAGAACAGCATACAATTACAGGACAGAAGAAAGAGACGAAGAACTGGTTGTAGCAGTTATAGCTTTAGCTCAGGCGCCCAAAGACCATGTGGCCTTGAAAGTACAGCTTTATAGCAGTCTTCTTTTAGACCTCAAACTTTGGAGCTCTTGTTCTTACGGTCTTCAGAAGAAGTTGTTGTCTACATTAGCAGATATGGTCATCATTGAAGCTGAAACCATGAGAGGTGCTAATGCAGTTCAAATGCTTCTGGATGGTTGTCGCCGCTGCTATTGGTTGATTCCAGAAGAGGATTCTATACATTCGTTTTCTGGAGGAAATTCTACCCGCTTCCCAGGGGAATTGAATGCTCTAGTTGACGAGCTTCTTGTCGTCGTTGAGCTGCTTGTTGGTTCCTCAGCTTATGAACCATCACTCTACACAGATGTCTGCTCTCTCGTACAGTTTGTACTTGACTGCCCTCAGCCTAATCAGGTCCGCAGCAGATGGCTTTATTCTCTTGGTTGCGAATTTACGATATTTGGTTAAGCATGTGAATGTCTTTTGCAACTTGTTTAAAAATGGTTAGGCACCTTAAACATTCGCATAGTCGTTTTCCCACACCTCTTTCGATGGCGTTCATGTCTTTGCCTTGAAGAATGTTGGGTTTATTTCTCTCGATGTCTAGCGCATGAAGGTTAACTCGGTCGAGAAGAGTAAGTACAGTAGTTACTAGAAAGAACGTCAGCGCCCATTTCTAAAAGACTAAGCAGAACTGTGCATATGATCTGTTGCAGGTGGCTAGGGTGCTTCATCTTATCTATCGACTGGTGGTGCAACCAAACACAGCGAAGGCGGGAATTTTTGCAGAGACTCTTCTTGCTAGTGGTGGAGTCGAAATGCTCCTTACTTTATTGCAGCGAGAAGTCGAATTGGGAGAACGTCCAAGCTTAGTAGCTCCTGGCGACGCTGAAAACAAAACGGGTTCAGATATGCAAGATACTCAACAAGGTGTGCTGGAGAAGACCAATGGTAACAAGAATGATCTAGCTGTCGATGCGAAAGCATCTGGAGATGCGGAAAATGTCGACAACAAAGGAAAGTTGAGTTACCTTATGACCTCGAAATTTCTTGATGTGTCGGGATTGCTTGATCAGGATAATCGGCAATGGCCTTTACCAACCCAAGAAGTTGTTTCAGTGGCACGGTCCTCTGCTCAGAGAGGGGCAAACCTGGGTGGCATCAGCATATCCATAAGTGCTGATACAGCCCGGAATAAATTTCGAAATGTTGATTCTGGAGATGGAATAATGGTTGGAATCGTTAGTCTTCTTGGGGCGCTTATCGGGAGAGGGCACTTAAAGGCCATGAGCTCTACTTTAGCTGCTTCCCAACCTGTTCCAAAAATGGTGGCCAACCCCGTGTTAGGAGAAGGGTTTCCTGGTGCTTCTGCCACAGCTGTTGTGTGGCTGTTGTACGCTTTGGAGAAAGCTTTCCAAGCCGCGCCAAATAGGCAGATGACAGTGAATGTGTACGCAGCACTGTTGCCTGCCGTCATCAGGTCAGAGGTAGGGAATTCTCGCCATCTCTCTGCTTACTATTGCTATGCGTTTGACAGTATTGTACTGCAGTTCTTGTTTCTTCGAAGGCACAAGAACTTTTTGACCTTTTTGAGCCTGTTTGTTGGGAACCTCGTAGGTTGGAACCTTATCATCAGAAGATCGGCTAGCTCTCTATGATTGTGGGCACCGTTTTGAGCATGTTCAGCTGCTTTTGGTCCTTCTGCATTCTCTTCCATTTGCCCCTAGACAACTCCAGCTTCGGGCACTACAGGTCTTTGTTTATCCCATGCTTCAGAACGTGATCATCTTGTCAAAGTTGAGCTTTAGGGATTTCTCAATCCATGAAATTATAAGATTTTCTTCAGTGAAAAGTGAAAAACTGTGAATGTGCAGTTGATGCCATCATTGTTAGTCGTTGAGAAAGTTGCTTGAATGACATTATATCTTTTGGCTTGCGTCAGTGAAATTGGAACTTTTTGGTCTTTTTAAAGAGACCATTTTCGCTTATACTTGAGATATAATTTTGCAGGACTTACTTTTGCTGGCATGTACGCATCCAGAAAATAGGACTTTACTCACCACGATGCCGGAATGGCCAGACTGGCTTCTTGAAATTCTCATATCGCTTTATGAGGTGAATTTCCTTCAGCATTTGTCTTGTGTATAGAATTGACGTTTCATCCCAGAAAAGTTCTACTGTATGGCAAGACTTGTTGCTAGCTTAATAATAACAATTAGTTTTTGAGTAGTTGTGAGTATTGAGGATTGTTATGAGAACTATCTGGGTTTCAGTTGCATGAAGCATGAGCTTCCGATTGTTTTATTGGTACTGTGTAAATCCTTTTGCATGTGGTGCGCTGTTAACATAGACTTCAAATATATATATATATATATATATATATATATATATATATATATTTTTGCGTAGTTGGTTCACTGTACTAGCAATAACTCTGCAGTGAATGCTGAGCAGAAATGTAGGAGCTCCATCATTTGTATGTGTTGCATGGCGAACCTCTGTCAATTCAGCTTTATCTGACAATAGTGAGTGATACAGTCAAATCCTGATGGACGTAAAGACACCTCAAACGCCGAGGAGATCGAAGATCTTGTATACAGCTTCCTTGCTATCATGTTGGAGCATTCCATGCGTTTGAAGGATGGGTGGAAGGTTTGTGTTGTATTCCTCTGTATTAGACAACTACCTTCAAACTAAATAAATCTTAGTATCTATAATAAGTACTGTTAGTTTGTAACTGTATATGTTGCTTATTTACGTTATCATGCACTTTTCTGTGGAGATTTCTGAGGCATGCTGATTTGATTCTTGTATTTTCTATACTGAGCTGTTTGCTCTTGTTTACTTTGCTAGGATGTGGAAGCTACTATTCACTGTGCTGAATGGCTGACGCTGGTGGGGGGTCCTGCCAAGGGAGAGGAACGGCAGCGGTATGCTATATTAATTTCACTTGGTCTCGATTATTCATGGTTTATTTTCAGCTGTGTTGTGCATTTCTTTTAGGGTCAAGTAGTCAGTTTGTTGTACTGATTTACTCCCGATTTCTTGGGGCAAGTTCGAGGTTCTGACATTTTGATCCGGCCAACAGTGTCCGCCTTACCCAATAATGTCCATTGCAGCAGTATTGTTTGTTTAAGCGCTTCGATGTGCATATCTCAGTAAATTGCTGGTTTTATCTTAAAACGATGTACCTTTATTTGATGTTTGGCAGACGAGAGGAGGCTCTTCCAATTATAAAGCGGAAAATTTTGGGAAATCTAGTGGACTTTGCAGCTAGTGAATTAAACCTGCAGGTATGCAGCATGTGGCTAGACGTTTATTTTTATTATTACAATGCTTGTAATCTGCTTTCCAACCATCACTTATGTTGCCTTTGAGCAGACTCAAATTGTAGCAGCTGCAGCGGCAAATGTTGCAGCTGAAGGATTGTCTCCACGAACCGCTAGGGTAGAGGCTGAAGCTGCTGCCGCTTTGTCCATGTCCCTTGCTGAGAATGCACTGGTGCTGTTAATGCTAGTAGAAGATCATTTGCGTTTGGAATCTCAGTACTTTTATTCAACAATTCCTTCAAGTTCCGATAGTGGTGGTGACGCTACTGCTCCTATCCTTACTAGCGTACCCAGTCGTAGACATAGCGCTATTGGGATTGAAGTCAGAAAGCCTCCTCTTGATAACTCTGCTTCCAGAAGGCTCTCCATCACATCGGACAGTACTGGTAGTCTATCACTTGAGGTACTTTTCCATCTTCTTTGTTTTAGAGCTTCAGGGCTGTCTTGCTCCAGATTTTGTTTTGTTTTTTTGTTTTGTGTTTTTATTTGTTATTTTTATTTTTTTATGTTTGTTTGTTTGTTTGTTTTTTTTTATAATATTATTCATGTATCTTTTGTAGCTTTGCAGGACTTGTCATTTTGACGAAGTTGATATTGATGGGAATTTTCAAAACAATCCTTTGGAATAGGCTTGTTATATATATGTTTTCTGACTGGTGATTTGTTTGTGACATTGGATATCATCTAATGCTATGCATTCTATGGTTTTATTTGAATTTCTCTTCGTTATATATATATATATATATATATATATATATATATATATATGAGTGTTGTAAAATCGTGAAGTATTTGCAAATTTGAGTTGACCACTCTTAGGGAATGATTGGCAGACACTGGCTTCTATGGCTGACGAAAATGGTCAGATATCAAATGCTGCTATGGAACGACTTACGGCCTCTGCAGCTGCTGAACCATTTGACTCTGTCCGGTGTGCCTTTGCTTGCTATGGGAGCATTGGGTTAGAGTTGGCTTCAAGTTGGAAAAAACGAAGTCGATTGTGGTATGGTGTTGGATTGCCTCGGAAAGGTTCAAACTTAAGTGGAGGTGCTGAGGGCTTTGATGTCTGGCAATCCAGAATGGAAAGAGATGGTAGTGGGCAATGGGTTGAACTACCCCTGGTGAGAAAATCCATGACCATGCTACAAGCCCTGCTGTTAGATGAATCTGGTCCTGGAGGAGGGGCAGGAGGTATACAGGGATTTGGTGGCGGAGCAGGCACTGGAGCAGGAGGAGCTCAGCTGCAACAACTTTTGGATAGTGACCAACCATTTTTTGCCATGATTCGTATGATTCTTGTGTCCTTGAGAGAGGAAGATAGGGGCGAAGACTCTGTAGAATCAACGAACACCTTGGTTAGGACCAGTTCATCTGACGTTGGCTCCAGTAAGATGAGGGATATGAAAGTGCCAAGTGCGCTTAAGATTCAAGAACTGGCCTCAAGAAGAGCAAAATCTTCTTTATTGTGGTGGTAGGCTTCAAACTTCTCATCTTTATCTTCGTAATCATGTGCATCGTTGAAGCCGCCGTCCAGATCTGAGTTTAGTGCATCCTTCTCGTTGTTGCACCATGACAATTGTCTCCTTTCCGTAAGTGGGCATGTGCGCATGAAGTCCTCATTTCATTATTATCTTTAGGGAGCAGTTCTTTGTATCTAATCATTGACATAAAAGTGTAGCGTCATTCTAGATGTTCATATCACCATGCTGTGCATGTGATCTGCTGTCCACCGGTTGCCATTGTCCGTGCGTTACAGTCAATTTCATGTTTTTCGAGGCTTGGTAACGTACTAAATTGAAACTCTTTGTTTGCTGAATGGGTGCTCCAGTGTGCTGGCGCCGTTGCTTACGATGCAACTTTTTGAGTCCCGGAGGCAACGTGTGCTTGTAGTTGTGTGCATTTTCTATGCAGAGGTACATGTTGACTAATTATGACAGTAGTATCATCTTTTGCTTCGAACATGTTTTTCCCTTGCTTTTAGGGTTTGTAAGTCAGTTCTCTCTCTCTCTCTCTCTCTCTCTCTCTCTCTCTCTCTCTCTCTCTCAGCTAGTTGACAGGATCAGTGTGCATTGATCTGGTTTATTCTTTTGAGGAGTTTGAGGTTGTTTGACTGAGAGTTGCTTTGCCCAGGTCTGGCATGCAGTAAATGATGATAGAAATGTCCTTCGGAAGCAGTATCTTGAGACGATCGTCCCACCCTTTGCAGCCCTTTTGAGGCGTTGGAGACCTCTACTGTCGGGTATCCATGAGTTTACAGATGCAGAGGGGCAGAGTCCTCTTGCAGTTGAAGACCGTCCTCTTGCAGTTGATGCACCTCCATTAGAGGTAAATTTGTGGAATGGTTTTGGAAACACGTAGGTACTATTTTTTATCTTGTTTTTTGCAAGTTGTGTTGATCAAGTGTGGCTTAGGCTGAGGGTTTAGAAAACACCGTTCGCAATTTCAATTTTTTGCGCATTTGTTGCGCATCTTTTCTGTGTGTAGTGATAGCCTCAGACAGATTTTTGAGTCATCTGGGAGCTAGTGTAATTATCATTTTCTGTGTGTTCGATACAGGCCGCTTTGGCAATGATCACCCCAGCCTGGGCAGCTGCCTTTGCATCACCTCCGGCTGCCATGGCCCTGGCTATGGCTGGTGCTGGAGTTAGTGGTGGAGAGTTGCATCCAAGATCCAAGCGACACTCAGCATCCACTGATGATCGATCTTCTCGGCTTTCAATAACAGGAAGTTTTCAACGGCCATTGGACTCTCAAGCAAGTTTTCAACGACCTAATCCAATAACTCCAAAAGATAAGGCAACTGCTAAAGCGGTGGCTCTGGCTGCTGCACGTGATCAAGAAAGAGCAGCTCGGGTAGGCTCAGGACGTGGGCTGGGCGCTGTAGCCATGGCAACATCATGGCAGCGTAGAACTGTAACAGATAGAGAAAGGACAAGGCGTGGGAATATTGCTGAGGCGATGAGCAATACTTGGCGTGACTACAATAAAGGTGAAGATTTTGCCGGAATAAATATTAGTGAATCTGCGCACTCACTCTTCGGTGTCCTTCCTGCTATGGTGGAAACTGCAAGGCGGATGCGTATTCTGGAGGTATTTTTCCATGATCTGAAATAACTTCATGACGATATTTTACGTTGATTCTTCATTCTGTAGGAAAAATAGCGTAGAGAATATTTGACTTGTAAGGGTCTTGTATATTGTGCATTGTATATTGTAATGCTTGGACTGTTTAAGTTACAGACATTTACTAATACTCTAGTTAAACGCCCTCCTGTTGAACTGGATAGGTCAATAGGCGTTCGATAGCTGCTGCTGCTGACGAGTTCGGCACAACTGTAGGAGGACGAGTTTGGCGTTCTCTTATTCGTCGTTTGCAAGAGATGGGTGCACTTTTTGGCGCTATTACGAATCAGATTGGGCCCTTGGAACGGGTATATCTTATGCCTAGTTCTGCGGATCTTGATATCTCATTATAGCCTATTACTCTATGTGATGTCTCAAATGGTCACATTTGATGTCCTTTTTACACTATGTGTTTTGGTGAAGACTAGTTCTCCAAAGCTCGTAAGGTTGTAAGGATGTGAGTGATATGACTTGCAATTTAACAAACAACTTCATCATAAGTTCTCTATTTTCCTTCAAAAAGAAATTGTGATGTTATGGGTTATAAATGGAAACAAAACATTTCCGAACGCAGATATCCGACAGCGGGTGTGCTAATGAATTGCAAAATTTATCATTGCTTGTCATTTTCTTTTCCTTTCATAGTGAGTTCGTATCAAGGATTAAAGAAGATTCCTAAGCTGTAGTTAGTTGTTTTTATGTTTTACTATTGTTGTGTCTTTTGCACACTTATGAAATCATGATCATCTTTCAACTGAAAGTCTTATGGTTTTCATTACCGTACCGAAAGTGCTTCCGATATGCCCAAACCCTTTGATAATTTAAGACTCAATGTAAAGAATTTAGCTATGCTTCATAATCTGAGTTGAATGCAGGTGTACTGGAAATTGGATACTTTTGAGAATTCTCTTCGCATGAGAAAGCGATTGAAGCAGAACTACAAGGGTGTGGATCATCATACACCAATAATTTTTCGTGAGCAATCTCAGCGTGGAAGTTTTGACGGTGTAATTCCTGTGACGTCTTCAATGGCTAAGCTTATCACTGCCGATAGTAGTGCTGATGGCGCAGGAGAAGTGACTCCTACATCTGAGGAAGCAGTTTCCTTGCTCAGAAAGGAGGATCTTAATAGTAAAAATGAGATAGGCCCCTCAGGGGTAGCACGAGTGCAGTCCTCACCTACAGTTGCAGCTGCAACTAGTTCATCATCCTCTGCTACCCCTGCGCCAACGCCTGCAGCTCCCTCCGTTGCAGAGCCTAAGGAGGTTTTAATTTTGGAAATGCCTGGAGTTATGATTCAGCCGTTGAAAGTTCGAGGAGGAATGTTCCAGGTTAGTATTCCAACTTTAACACTCGCTCTTTGCATTATTATGGCTCGATAAGCCTTGTGATCTTCGGTGAAATATCCCTTGCTCTTCCACGTAGATGATTGCATGCTTGAATATGGATGAGAGCATTTACCTTTTTTTTCTTTTTCGTAGAAGCGTATGCAATAGCTTAAGCCTATGTTAGGAATATGGACTCTGAACCAGTCATGTTTCGACTTTGCATTTGTAGATGATTCCACGTGAGCATTCTGTGTAAATGTTTTGTGCAGGTTACAACACGGCGTATTTGCTTCATGCTAGATGATCGCGTGCAGATGAACGAGTCAGGTGTTGCAGTCTTGCTTGGTGCAGATGGTGTGTCTGAAATAGAGGCAGGAGGGGATGTGGAAGGAAGGAGGAAACAAAGAAAGGATGGGTCTAAAGATAGGCTTTGGCCCTTGTCGATGTTGAAAGAGATATACACTCGAAGGTAATATTTGTATTTCATCCGCCTCTTACGATTTGACATTTTTTGAAGATAATTTCAGTAATCTCGCTGGCCATAATTCTTGTAAGGGAGCTAATGGCAACGAGCACATATATATGTGGTTGTCTTTATTTAGTTTTAAAAGGCCTGGATTAATTTGGAGTGTTCAATTGATGTCTAAAGCTGCTAGTGAGCTTTAGAAGTATTAGTAGGAAATAGATCGTGGATGATTATAATGAATATCTAATATCTGTTGCAGATATGCCCTGCGAAAGAGTGCCTTGGAGATGTTCATGACAGATAGATCTAATTGTCTTTTTCATTTTGGGGTAAGTTAGCCCTGTTCCTTCTGGAATGGTAATGTCTGAAGACTTAGCGATGTAATTTTTCAAGCATATTTTACAAAAGAAAATGTAGTCTATGACGAATTGAGAGATATGAAATTAGGTGGCCAAAGCACCAGGGCAGTAAATATAGCTCATGTATGACATTTGCATTAATTTTGAAGGGTGTGGCTACTGTATAACCTGTAGTCACAAAATAGTTTAATGCGACGTGCATACTTATCATATCTAGTTTCATTACCTTTGTAAATCTTCTTTTTGACGCATAGTATTGACATCCGTATCTGCAAATTTTTAGGCTCGACAAGATATCTTATTCATTCTAGGATGATTAAAGTGCGTATCTTATGTTTTTACAGTATATCAAATCATGGTATTCTCCCAAACTTGTTAGATATGATATTGTTGCCTTCTACTATTTCTGGTGTATCTCCAACTAAAAGTGTCTGCCTGTTATTGTCAAATTTAACCATAAATTTATTTTGAACAGACGTCGGAGGCAAGGAAAAGGGTGTATAAGGCCATTGTCGAAGCAAACCCTCCTGTAATGAATTCTATTCATGCTGCTACACAGGTCTCTGAACAGGCTCTCTTCACCTACTTGATGCATTGGATTGTTTAGGGTGTTTTGATGTGAATGGTGAATTTCTTTCGTTGTTTTCTCAGTCGTGTCTTGATCTTTGCATCGGACTCGCTGACTCCCATGTGAAGCACTGTTAATATGTTTGGTGACATTTTCCTTCTCATCAGAAACCAGAACAAATGCTGAAAAGGTCACAATTGGCACAGCAATGGGCTAATAGAGAGGTATGTCATTTAGGGAATTAAGATTTGCCAATGTCCCATTTTTCTAATTCATTTTGCTCAATTTAGTGCATATATTAAGAAGTCATCCTTGTTCTTATTTTATTTTTATTTATTTATTTCTGTGTCTTTTTGTTTTTGTTTTTGTTTTTATTTATCTCTTCCCAAACATAAAGCTTGTGAATGATGTAATACCTACTAGGTTTGGTCTGGTCTTTGTTTTCGTATGTCTTCGACTCCTCAGTAGTATTGTTTTGCCAATCAGAGCGGACCTTTCTAACTTAATTTTTTCGTAAAAATTCGGCGCAACGCTTTAATCTTTGGGGTTGGATTTTGAACAGATCAGTAATTTCGAGTACTTAATGCAGCTGAACACTTTGGCTGGCAGATCATACAATGATATTACTCAGGTTTCAATTCTATCCTAACTGATACATTTTGATAGAGATTTCAATGAAAGGGATTTCTGTTGTTGCTTGAGTTAAGTGCTGGGTCATATTTTAAGAAAGATTGTATTCAATGTGAATAGCATTTCTCACGTCGCAAATGAAGTCGTCACTCCATCTGACCAATGTCTAAACGTTTCTTATTGTTTTGTCAGTATCCGGTTTTTCCATGGGTGCTTTCTGACTACACCTCATTGCATTTGGACTTGGAAGACCCACAAGTATATAGAGATCTCTCCAAGGTATTCCTAATTTTTACATCGTCAAGGTGTTGCTCCACGTTTATTACAAATTGCCACGTGCTTTCTCTCACTCTTGTTTTTTGGTTCTATGTAGCCAGTTGGAGCTTTAAATGAGACGCGTTTGAAGGACTATCTGGAAAGATATGAAAGCTTTGAAGACGCTACTATACCCAAGTTTCACTATGGTTCTCATTATTCGAGTGCTGGCGTGGTGCGTTGATGTCTTTTTCATTTCATTTCGTTTATGAGTGTAGACGTTGTAACATGTCCATATTACCACACCTGTAGGCAGTACACGTCCTTATAGAAGTATGTCACAGTGAAGTCATATCAAAGTTCTGCTTTGTGAAAATTAGTTGACACACCAATGAAAACTACTCAGCTGGCCGTTAGAGTAAGTCTTGTTTCTAAAAGTGACGACTAAGTGGCATACAAGTGTTGGTTTAATTACCTCAGAAGTAGAGTAGCTCGCTCCAAAATAGTCCTTCTGTGTAGGCACAGTCGACACTAAGGAAAACAATCAACTAACCGTTTTTGTTTAATTGTGTTGTGGAGCTGTAATTTACAGAAGTAGTGGACGTTAGAAGCTAGACATGTCTGAGCAAAGAACCCTCATGGTAAAGAAATTTGTAGTATGAACTAATGAACGGTTTTGTTACCGTATATGCCAGATAATATATTTTATGCAGCGTGTGGAACCATATAGTACAATTTCAAATCAGCTGAAAGCGAAGAAGATGAATTATGTGAACAGCATGTTCTCTGACATTGCATGTGCTTGGAATGAGGTGTTGGAGAACTTGGATGATGTGAAGGAACTGGTACTGCACGTGCCCTACTTGAACCCCTATGCTTTCTTTCTGATCACGTAAAGATAAAAGATCTCGCACAGGTTTTATGCACGTCCTAATGCGGTGAGATCTTCCTTCTTTATATGTGCAGGTCCCTGAGCTGTTCTACTTGCCAGAAGTGCTCCTGAGTGATTCAGAGATGGTTCCGGAAGATTCTCAGGGAGATAAGCTACTTGGTATAAGCAATTTCTTTCTCATAGTTTTGACTCAGTTTGTGTGTGATCCCGATTTACAATGTATTCGGTACAAATCTAGTCGGTATGCATAATTTTCCAGCTTGTTCTGTTGCTTGGACACTTGGGAGAGGTGGCCTTAAGTCGCCCCAACTCGTAGATGTATTTGTTTGGGGCATAGTTCAATGTCCAGAGTTTTCATACCTCCAATGCCTTGAAATTAAAGGGGCTATATAATTCGTTAACGTTGTGCTAGGGTGCAAATTATGTTATTTTGCATACAAGCATATTCTTAGATCTCTAAAACCTTTTTCCATCATCTACGTTTCGTTGCAGGAGATGTCAAGCTACCACCTTGGGCATCCAATCCTGTTGATTTTATTCAAAAGCATCGGGCTGCTCTGGAAAGTGAATATGTATCGAACCACCTGCACGAGTGGATTGATCTCATATTCGGGTAAAGCTTTGCCATAGTTCCACTTCTTTGGTTGTGATTTATCACAAAAACAATGCATTCACAAATCTTGAATCCATCCCTCGTGATTCCTTAGAACTTCATCCGAATTTTCTGAATTACCATTTATTCCCATTTGATGGTTGCTTATTTTTTCTATACTGACGTATAATGGTTCTCAGGTACAAACAGAAAGGCCCCAACGCTGTGGCTGCTCACAACGTGTTCTTCTACTCTACATATCCAGGAGCTGTGGATGTGGACAAGATCTCAAACCCGGTAATGCATTGACTTGTAAATGATGTCAAACTTTTTCAGCTTTTGTCGTAACGGTTAAAAACTTTTAACCATTAGTTCTTGAAAGCTGCTGATATTTGATATTTGATATTTGATGGTTGAGATCATGATCTTGTATTTTCTTTTTTCTTACAATGATTCTAAAGGTTTCCTGTTTTTCCAACTCTGGTCTTGATATCCTTGACGGTTTAGTGATGTGCATCTTGATATCTTTGAGTTTTTATATGCAGAGGATTATTTTTCAAATTTGAAGTGCTCTTTTATCATGGGAACATTACTTGGGGCTGCATGGACAGAATATTCTTCAATATATAGCTTTTAATTTATTAATTTGTCCTTTGTCACAATATCTTGTAGACTCTTCGTAAGGCAACTCGGGATCATATATTATACTTTGGTCAAACCCCACTCCAGCTTCTCACTACTCCTCACATCAAACGGATGCCAGCAAATAACGCTCTACATTTGCAGGTTGTGCTCTTTATTATGTATTTCTGTCTGTATATAAGAATAATGTCATTCCTTCGGGGGGGGGGGGGGGGGGGGGGGAGGTGGTAAACCTTATGCTCCATGTTATACTTTTGAAAATAATGAAACTTTGTTTCTTACAGCATGTAGATCATTTTTTGTGAGACTGAA
Organism: Physcomitrium patens; assembly: GCF_059467195.1. Classification (NCBI taxonomy): domain Eukaryota; kingdom Viridiplantae; phylum Streptophyta; class Bryopsida; order Funariales; family Funariaceae; genus Physcomitrium; species Physcomitrium patens. The sequence goes on along the minus strand of NC_143417.1, from coordinate 7,549,403 downwards.
CTTGTATTCACCATGCTCCTTCTTCTTCTTCTTCTTCTTCTTCTTCTTCTTCTTTTTTATTTTATTTTATTTTTAAATCTTCAGACGGTTTTTCGCAATCCCCAAGCAACAAAGGCATATGCGATACCTTTTCCAGACCGACTGAATGTTCCTGCAGCTGAGATGCGTATAACGCAAGATGCTGTTTTAACTGTAGACATGGAGGTTCCAAGTTGTCATGTAGCTGTGCACCGGTGGCAAGCCAATACCCCAGACGGCAAGGGAAATCCCTTCTGTTTCCAGCATGGAAGGCTTGGAGCCACTCCTAATAATGGTGGATTGGTCAGAATGTTCAGAGGGTATTCAGAGGTAGATGAAGACAGTCGTTACCCTAGAGTTATCACATTGGCTGCTCCAGGAGTAAGGCTTGGGACTGTGGTGGCAATTACACCTGATGGTCGGTACCTCTTGACAGGTGTGTGTGTGAAGCTAGACAAATTCTTATAGTTTTCCACTTTTATAAGTTATCCTAGTTTGTTGTTTACCATAAGTTATCAGATTTTTTGCAATTGTCTTTTATCGTAACTACTCTCTCAAATATTAACTCGTTTCAATCGTTTAAATGATAGTTGTCTAGTCGCTAAAAAGTTGAATATTGATTGTATATTTGCAGGTGGACACGCTGACAATTCTTTGAAGGTTGTAGCTACAGACAATGCGCATGCTTTGGAAACTGCTTTTGGGCATTGTGCACCAATTACATGCTTGGGACTCTCGCCTGATGGCAGTACCTTGGTTTCAGGATCAAAAGATGCCACTGTAATATTATGGCACATCCTAAGTGCAGCTAATTCTGGTGTTGGAAGTAGCAATTCTGATGCTGCGTCAGTGGTGGAAGCAGCAGCAGCGGTTAGGTCCATAGCCACTACCGAAGCTACTGAAGCTAATGTAAGCATGGTAGAATTCAGGCGCCGGCACATAGAAGGACCAGTTTATGTGCTACGGGGACATGTTGATGAATTAATATGCTGTTGTGTGAATCATGACCTGGATCTCGTGGTATCTAGTTCTCACTCACGAGGTGTCCTGCTCCACTCCATTGCTAGAGGCCGATTCTTGCGGCGTCTGCCTGTGGACCGAGCTGACATGGTCGCTCTATCTTCGGAAGGCATTATCGTAGTATTCAACAGATTGTCAAGAGTTCTGCAGACATTTACAGAAAACGGCAACTTGGTTGCATCGAAGCTGCTTCCATCCTGGGAGGGAAGTATATCATCTCTGGTGGTGTCGAAAGATGGATTGCACGCTGTTATAGGAACAAGCTGCGGAAGGCCATTAGCATCCGATAGCAGATTGCAATGCAAAATCGGACCTGCCGCTGGAGTACAGCAGCCTTCGGCAATGGGAATGCAACCTGATCACCCTTCGAGCATAAGCAGGGCCGTTTCCATTCATAGTGATTCATCAGAGAATTCGAGTGTGTCGAAGGCGACAGAATCTGTTGGAGCTAGCAGTGAGCCAGCATTCACCTATGATCCCCAGCCAGCAATTATCCTTCTTGAGCTTTATACTCTCGAGGTATAACCATTTAGAAAATTGAAATTCATCCCTCGCTCTGTTAACCATATTTTGGAACCTGATCATCGACGATGTGAAATGGTTATTGAATGGAAAAAAGGTTTTAATGATGACTTTTGACCCTTCTGGATTATACATTTGTTGAGCAGGTGATCCAGAAGTTCATGTTGAAGAAGGGGCAGGACATTACAGCTATGGCTCTAAACTGTGACAATAGTAACCTGTTGGTCTCAACAGCTAATCGGCAACTGTTGGTCTTCACTGACCCTTCAGTAAGTCGCATATCTTTGACTTCATAATGTTCATGTGATGCCAATCAAGCAATGATTAGGGCTCGATTACTTGCAAGTTAACATCATCAGGTCATATTCATTAGTATGAGAGTTCTGTCGAAGTTGTATTGCGACTGGGATCATTGTTTGAAATATAACTCGTGGGGATTTGCTTTGTGGACTTGGACAGTTGAGTGTGAAGGTTGCACAGCAGAGGCAACGTTTTGGTGGAAGTGTAAATGCAGGGGGGTCTTCATAGCAGTTATCCAAAGGGTTAAAAATGCAGTTGCTTGTGGTAAACATACAATTTTGTTAGTATAAAGTCGTCACCGTTGTGCACGGCTGATTTTATTTTTCTACAAGATGAGCAGAAACTGGGTTATGGATACTCAAGGATGCGAGTTAGATCCTACTCACGAATTTAAAATTAGTGGGTCTACTTGTGGAAACTGATGAACAAGCATGTCTAGCATAGGATGTTGTGCCATGTACACTTGTAGATTGGTGCATAAATTAATGGTATTAAACAGCATATGAACAATGGTTAAACATTTACAGGATAATCACATTCAATTGCTTGTTCATATATTAGGTCATGTATTTACACTGTGATGCCTATGCTGGCCGCAATACAACACATCGCTTCAAAATTTTATATTCTTGCGAAGATGAATAATCGGGATGAGATTGTTAATGGTTGACTTTAAACTGCTTGACTAATGTTACTGCTAAGAAATGCATTGAAAACAAAGAGTATGTTCTCACTTGTCTTGTTAAATGATTTTGTGCAGATCCTGAGTTGTCAGTTGAAGATGCTTCAAAGAACTTTGTTTGTTTACAATGAATTCACATAAAGGTGCAATGTTTATCATGATCGTCAAGAAGGTTTGATTCTTTTCAAATAAAATTATTTATCAGATGTGTGATTTAAATCTGAACACAATTATTGATGCATAAAGATGGATGGCCACCATGCAGATTGGGACTAAAAGTATTATATTATCTTTCAAATATAAAATACATACAAAATTGTATACCCAAATGATGTTAAATTATTTTTAGGAAATTATTTTGATTCTTTGCAAAAAAAAATTGTTTAAGGTGTTTGAAACAGGGTACATATTGTATAATAATGAGTTGTAGAAGTATCGTGAAAAGCTTTGTAATTCCTAAAGCATTCCAAAACTGTTGGTTTTGTTTTTTCAGGGCTAAGGCTTTAGGGCATGTTTTGGTGTCAGCTAGGACTTATTATGGTAATTAAGTTTGCGATGTATTGTTCAAATGCATGCGTAACATGTCATAGACTATAATAATATTGTACTATAAGCATTAAATTAGGCTTTATGTTGTGTATTTCATGCTTTTGCAATTCTTTTTTGCTCATTTATATTTTGATGTGTTTTGGCATGTTGATGTGATGTGATGTATTAGAAATATGAGTGTAACTGCAACTTTGTTGAGTAACGGATTATAAACATATTCCATTTTTATGCTTAGATTTATTATTGAATGTAGTATAGACTTGTAATATTAAAAAAATTATAGATTTTGATCAAAAATAATTTTTTTAATAAAATGATATCAAAGTGTTTGATAACATATTGAAGATCAGAAAGATGTTCTTATATAAATGATTTTCTTTTATCCAATCAAATGCTTAAATTTTATCAAGGATTATTGGATGGTACTCAGATATTTAAAGAATTTTTGAAGTATCGATATATTAATTAGATTATTTAATTGATAGTAAATTATCTTTGAAATACATCTTATATTTAAAAACTATTTGGAGCCTTCTAAAAAACTCTTGTAGTGACTTAGAAATTCAACTACTTTTATTGTATTTAAATATGTAATTAGTAAATTTGAGTTTTTTTTGTAAAATAGAGCATCTTTAAGAAAAGAAAAGAATGTAAGGATCATCAAGAAATAATTTTTTGTCCATCAAAAAATGTACTTTAATTAAGCTTTATTTTATTTCTCTTCTCTTTGAAAAGTAGAATTTAAATTAATAAATTGTTTTTTAAAACTATCAAATATGCTTATAAAGAGTAATTCACTTTGTATCATTTAAATTAAAATTTGAACTCTTTATTGTCTTCATTGTTTTTTATAAGATCTAATCTTATTTTGATTGATTATAATCATATAATCATATATCAAGATATTATATGGCATAACTCACCAAACAATAAGTGCATTTTAAGGATTTTTATTAGACAGTATTAGAATTCATCTAATGTTATTTCATAATTATTTTCAATCGAAATATATCACATACAATTATGTGCATTAGGCGCATGTACAAAGAATCGTGTCATAATTGTTTTTTAAAAGCATATTGGAATTTAAATTGAGTAATGAAGCAGAAACTGTCCAAGGAAAAACGAAAAAATTAAAAATGAACTTGTATTATATGTTAGGCTATAGTAAAAATTATTGAAGATGTACAAGAAAATTAGTATAATTTATACAAAGAATAGCTGTGTAAGAAACCTCCTGCAATTGTACATTTTAATATAGAAGTGGTAAACATGGTAACAAGTCAATGTCCAATGGAGATCAGTTGAGTGTAACAAGTTACAGAGGATGTTGAATTTGTGTATATAGGATAAATATAATGTAAATTAAATTATCATTTTATAATACATGTCTAAAGTAATATATCACATATGAAATATGCTTATATTATATAATTTTACAAAAAATCATATTTAAAAGCAATATTTCAAATTCAAAAGTTGAAGTCAGAAAAATAAATAATAAATAAAATAAAAATGTTCCCTTGAACTATTTATTACACTTACATTTTTTAAATATATATATATATATATATGTATACAATATATTTCTTTATAATTTTAATCATCAATACGTTAATTATTAGAACTAATTTTATCTTTCATGATATCTTAAATTTTGATAAAGTAATATTGAAGTGATATACAACAATGTTCTTTTTCTTATCTTCAATCCAAAATTTGGATTAATAAAAAAAATTAATGTACACAACTACCTCTGAGTCACATTTGTGCTTAAGAATGTTTTTTAAATAAATATATCAAAACTTGCAAAATAATAAAAATTCATAGAATATTTCATTATAAGGTAATTTATATCTAATAATTCTATTATAAGATTGATCCATGCAATATAATATATTTATAATCCTGTAACTAAATATTAAAAGAAAAAAATATTTGTAAATTTTTAAAAAATCTAAATATACTAATAAATAAATTTGATGTATGTTTAAAGATTAAAAATCGTATTTTGATTTAAAGTACATTCTTCTAAATATTTGTAGATTTTCTAAAACTTTAGAAATAACAAAAAATATTTTAAAAAATATAAAAGAAATACAATATTTATTTATTTTTTTTAGAAAAATGTTAAATTGACCATATCTTTTACTAAATTGACCCACCTATTAAAACCATCATTACACCTCCCTTGTCTCTTTTCCTTGTTCTCTCCATTCCTAGCCCCTATCCTCGTTTCCATTGCCAAACCTCTCTTGGCCTTATTCCCTAACCTTGTTTTAGCGCCTGCTCATCCCCCCCTCCCTTCCCTCTGTCCACACACGTGTTGAAGACTTCTATAATCCTACTCAAAAATATATGAATTGTTGTTGTTGTTGATTCTTTTCCTTTTTCTTTTTCTTTCATGCTTATCACATTGCATCTATTGATTCTACACTTGAAGTCATTCAGCATGTTTAGCATTGCAAGCAATTTGAATCTTTGAGATTGATCTAGTCAGAAGACATATTCATGAAGAGCACCTTTTGTAACACATGCATTCTGAAATTTTGCTGGACAACCAACATTTCAGGCAAATCAATTCTTTGAAAGGAAATTTGTTGGTCATAATATCTTTCATGAAATCAACTTACTTATATGGGATAAGCCATAGAGGGGTTCAGAGTGGGATCAAGTTTTGGAAATGGGAGTTAAGAACAAGGTTGGGGAGGGGGGGGGGGTGTTGAGATGGGTGACAAAGGGCATGTAATGATGGTTTTGATAGGTGAATTGGTTTGGTAAAAGTCAAGGTCAATTTGACATTTTCCTCTCTATTATATAAAGCATTTTGAATAACTTCTGAAAAAGAAACTCTTCGAACTTGGGAAACATGGGAATTATGAATCATGGAAACAAAAAAACCAAAGTACAAGGAAACAAGGGAAATTCAGAACGAGGAAGCATGTATGAACAATGAAATAGATGGATGTGCCAAAGATTATAGTGTCAAATGGCACAAGTTTCCATTAATAATATATATATATATATATATATAATCTCATATAATAATTAAACTATGAGGTATAAAAATCACAATACTACCCTTGTCATAGATTACATAAATGTATATATATATATATATATATATATACATATATAAATACATATATAAATTATTAATTATTATTTTTGAAATATATTTTTTCAAAATTAATAAATTAAAATTAAAAATAATCATATTTTGAAAAATCATATAAATAATACATTATATTCTAATATTTATCTTACTATTTTAATATCATCTCAAAATAATGAACAAATTTACTGCCCAAATTTTTAATAATTTATTTTTATTAAAAATTTATTATATTGTATTAAATTTTATGTTTTAAAATTAGAAACTAAAATTAATCTGGTACTGGTTTTTAATTGTTAATTTTAATAGGTTAAGTTCTCCCCCACCGGCCTATTGCTTAAGAAGTGGACTATCGATCCCCCTTTGTGTCAAAGGTTTGGGGGCCAGGGCTTAGAATGAACTTCACGTGGTGCGGAGGAAGGAGGCGAGAGGTGGATGAGGTGGTGGAAGGGCCAACTTCGCAGGAAGTTCTGGGGGGTTCCCTGCCAAATGTTGGGAGAGACATGCAGGCCTTACTAGTTCGGTACCATCGAACGGGTTGCTAGGCTCTCTTGGCATTCGGAGGGGATCTCAAAGGGCGGATAGCACAATTCAATCAGCTCCAAGTAGTTTTCTCAGAAAACAGACGCAGCGCAGTAAGGGTGTGTATTATGTTTCAATGTTTTTTGTAGATCACGACGGGATCCATGAGGGTGGGGTTCGGCATTTCCTGCAAGGCACCGGAAATCTAGTAGCGAGACGGAGCCCCTCCAACCGGACGGACATGTTTAACATAAGATGTATTATTTCATAATAGTTTTTACTAAAATCTTAAGTTGTGTCATACTTATTTCTACATTTGTATATATTTTTGAGTTGAAAAGCTTGTTTAGTATTATTAAGTCTAATAATATAATTTTAAAATATAGTAAGTTTATTTTGGATGGAGATCTTATGAAAAAATCATCAAACGCATAGTCTTTCTTTGGTGTTTTTATTTGATAAAAATGTGTAAATATGTATTATAACCACAAAATCTCAAGTTAAATTAGTGATGCATTGTACTTTTCATAATTTTAAAATCTCATAATATGTTGAAAGCTTGAATTGAGAAATTCTCATTATCCTGCTCTGATTAATTTTTCATTGATATCAATAATACAGATAATAACAACAACGACCTTAAAAGCACGTATTGGCTTTAAATATCTGGATTTTCATTCTTTTTACGTTCTAATACAAATTAAATGTTACCACGAACACAGTTTATACCAATGGTGTCGTGTTGAAGAATAATAATTGCAAAATTCAATATAATTGAATTGACAAGAAAGCACGTTAGTGTGAAAAACAGAGAAAAGTAGTATGGTGGGTCACATAAGAAAATTAAAATGCATACCCAGAGGCTAATGGCATGTCCAAGTTGAGCGCACCAATTCTGTGGCTGTCGATAACCCTAAAGATGTAACGTGCTCAAGCACAAGGGCACCCCGGGGCAACGATGGTTAATACAGAAGAATAGATCAAATAGTCCAAGTTCACACACTTACTACGGATTGCTTTGACAACGTAGAAAAATTCTGTTGCATTTTGAGTTAGCGAAGTATGCAAAGGACCCCTAGACTGTTGCAGAGAGTTCAGAAACAACTGTTCGGAGGGTAAAAACCACACAAACGTGGTATGAACGTATATTAGGGGGTTGTCCTGGGAAACAAGTCTTGTCATGAGATTTTAATACACCTGGCAAAACACAAATTCAGAGAACACTGTTGCAACTATGGTACAGATTTCTCAGTGTAAAATGAAGGTTGCTCTTGTCTCCTGTGCGAATCATAGCTGCAGACCTTTTATGAAATTCTCGATGAATATCTTTGCAGCATAACCTATGCTCGGCTCCCCGAGAAAATCTCTAAACTCATCTAGCTTTTACTTTCTCCGCATGTTTCTGAGTGCAAGATCACTGACTACCATATTCATAGGCGCCTGAAATGTCTGCAGAGGGGTTTAGTATGCCTGAAAATCATTCAGTCCTCTAGTGTCTTGCAGAACTTGAAACTTGCATCACCGCGTAGATTCCTGGTCAAATTTCTGCATCTGACCCAGGTTTCAGATAACCAAAAGTGGAGACAGTCTGAAAATTCTACTTAGGCAACAGCAACTCCATCAAATCTTGGTCTTTTCACAGGGCTATTTGGTTTCAAACCATCAGGGGATTTTCTTTTCCTACAAACCAACGAATTTGGGGTCACGCTGAATCCAGAAGATGGACCAGAGGATCTAATATGACCCTGCAATCGCTGTACATCTTTCATCTGTACAGGCTTAATGATGAACTCTTCAGCGCCCTCTGCGAGGCATCTGTCTCACAAAAATCAATCAAAATGATCAAGACTGCACATGAACCAGCACAGATTTGCACGACCCTCAAAAGGAACCATTGCTACACTTCTAAGACGCAAGAAACCATGAATTAGATAAATCCTCATTAACACCCCACACATAGTTTACACTGGTGAATGGCATTCACCTTTCGATGCGACTGCTATCGTTTTCTGATGACATCAGAATAACTGGTACATCCTTAAAAGCCGAAGTCTCAGCCTGTGATACCAATTACACCTTCATGGTCAAAAAATCGGATACTGACCAGGTAAATACGTAATTCTTTGGAATCTGTACGCTCAAAAATAATTTTGATATTACGCACAGGCAGACTGCAAAGGCAGCTGGAAAATCAAGTTCATATTGTTCAAAACTTTAAATAAAAATGTGCCATTACTGACATAAAACCAATACCTTCACAATCTTCAAAAGTTCATAACCAGTCATTTCCGGCATGCAATAATCCGTCATGATTAGGTGCACAGCATTTCTCTGCAAATCACATAAAATACGGTCTGACAGGTCATTGGTAAAACTGTGTTAGCATGAATAACTACAATTCGGCAGCAAAACATCGTAACGCAACTCCATAGTAGAATGCACTCTGACAATTACGAAACCTAAAAGTCAAGTACTAGCACTTACATCGGGCATCACTGGAGAAGCGCAACTTTCAGATAAACCCAGGTACTTCAATGCTCGCAAAGCACTATTCACAGTCGTAACTGTAGGAAAATGAAATCAAGGATCAAGTCATTCAGCTCACAACACCCAGAAATCTAGAATAAAACAAATAAAACCAATAATTCCCTGCCTGATGCAACATAGAAGAAGATCAATATACGTTCCGTGCCTTTGTAAGATGCTGACTTCAAAAGTCTTTCAATAACTTTTTGGTCAATTCTACTATCATCCACCGCTAGAATATGATACTCGGTATTGCTTTTGCTTAGAGCTGATTCGGCCGAAGTTACTTCAAACTGAGGATCTCCAGCTCTTGATTCCTCGGAATTAGAGTTCTCTACGGGGAGAGCATACACGCCATATCCTTCAGCTCTTACGTCAGTTGTCCCAACACATCGCACTGTACTTTGGGAGGTGTTTGATGGCCCAACTCCCCCGCCTTGAGGCTTGCCGCAGTCTCTCAGTTTCCTAGACTTGTCCCTGGATATACTTTTAAACTTCGTTCGTTCAGCGGGCTTCAAGAATTCCCACGACTTCGAATCATGGTAAGAAGAAACCACACTACACTCTGCTTTCCCTTCAAGGTTGCTGACGCATTGTGCCATGATCTCTATACTACGAGAATTTACACTAAAAAATCGACCTGAATTTGAACAAGCCGCTTCACTATTCATAGAAGAATCAACTGCCATGCATGGCTGAATATTTTGGGAACTCAATTCCAAATGAGACTTGTTACTGGTTGTAAACTAGATATTTAAATTGTGTTCTCAATGCGTTCGAAGAAAATCCCGCTTCAAATCAAAAATGCACGCTCTCAACCAGTTCTCTTCAACGTAAGAAGTCCGATCTCTGCATAACCCTTCCGTCACACTCTCGATCTGAATTACCAAAAGTGCAGAAAACCTATTAGAACATGCAGGATATGAAATGTAATCCAATTTGGACAATAATATACTGTGAATTGATCATCCTCTAAAACATAGATCTAAAAAGATATGATGATAAAAACGTAAAGCTCATGCCTTATTTAATATTTTTAATTATACTTAGTTTATTTACAGTAAGTATCTAAAAGTTTATTTTTGTAACTAAAATGTAAGTTGAAACAAACACTAGTATGGTACAAATAGCGAAGCCTACAAACGAGAACTTCATTAGTATGCCTTAAAAGAAGGAGCACGCTCACAAATTCCATTATTGACGATTTTTTTCAAAGGTTATGATACTCATCCACATTGGCAAGCACATACACTTATCTCCGGTGGTATCTCCGATCAGAATATATAACTTAGATCGTATATCAATCGTCAAGCATTCTACGACCTTGTCAAGCTCCGAGTGGGATCCATTCATTTCATACAGAGGGTATGAAATTTTCTTACATAATGACAAGCATTCTTCACACTCACTTTGTCCATCGTGATGGACACAACTGAATTATTTTTCAAACAGCCAACCAACACATACACACACGAAATGAAACAAACAAGAAAGAGGGGAAAGGGAAGACAGAGATCGGGGGGGGGGGGGAGTGGAAGGGGATGAAGCAAGTGAATTTCACCAATTGTACCCAAGAAGTGCGTCACATCGATTGAACTTATGCCTTCAAAAATTAGTCTCCACTCCTAAACAGCCTGTCATGGCATTATTTCTTCACTCTTCGACACTCCAAGGTCCATGCTAAAACAAACCTTCCTCATTCCACTGCAGCGAGCTATCTTGCAAAAGCCCTTGCACAACCCACATCGTCGCAAAATACGAAAAAGTGAATGTCCCAGAGTGTTCTTCTACATAATCCAAACCTTCTCCCCGCAACCACAATAAGCATTTCGTAATCCCATCAGCGCATTCGAGACCATCAAGATGCCAACTCTAGCAGCTAAACTGTAGAGTACAATTCCACTGGGCATGATGTGTAGCAATGTGATGCAGCAACTACACTGATGTGGACGTAGATCAGGCAGGAATGACCACACCGTTCTAGTTGAATTACTGTAAATTGAGGGCAACAACCTACGAAGCAAATCTCTAAACCCCAGGAAAGGAAAACCGTGCGAAACAAATAGGAGGAGGAAGGGCGAACCGGGGGGTGGGGGGGGGGGACAATGGAGAAGGGCTGTGGAGTGAGCAAGGAAGTCGGAAATTGCAGGGTTGGGAACAGTTCAGGAAGGAAGTAAAGAAGGGCAGAGAGGACACGCGAGGGTCGCAAAACGACAGGCAGCGGGGTTAAGAAGAGACAAACAGAGGCAGGGAGGGTGGGACCCCATTGCAATAGGAAGGTTGGGGGGTAGTAGAAGTAGTAGTAGCAGTAGGGCGGGAGGGGTCCCTCGCCAGGAGGAGGAGGAGCGTGCGAGGGAAACTAGATATCCTCTCATTCCTGGCTACTCTCCCTCCCTCTCCCTTTTGCCACTCAGTCACTATTGCCCCTGCTACCCGACAAACGCCGTGCCCCCCCCCCCCCCCCCCTGGCCCCATTTAGCCCCGCCAGGCAGGCAGGTAGGCCCCCTCTTGCTTCCTTCCTTCCTCCCATTCCCCTCCCTCTATCCTGCTGCTGCTTCTGCTGCTGGATTCGGTTCCTCCCTCCCCCGGCCCCATCGCATCACCATCGCATTGCAATGCAATGCAATACAGCGCAGCAGCGAAGGAAGGAGGGAACGCAACGTCGCGCAGCCTTGACAGTGGCGGGGGGGGCAATCCCCTCCCCCTCCCTCCCTTCGTCCTCCTCCTCCCCATAATACTACTCGTGTTCCTTTCTTCCTTGCTCGCTCCGTCCCTCCCTCTCACTTCCCTGGTGCCAATCCCTCTATCTCTCACTCTCTCATCCCCCCGCAGCATTGAAGAAACCAGCCAACCAACTAACCAACCAATCACACCACGAAATAAACACGATGTGATTGTTTGTTACAATCTAAAGAGCACTACACTTTCTTCACATTTATTTTTTTGAAATATATATATATATATATATATGGTTGTTAAATATTAAGGCAGCAGAAATGGCAGTTGTTAGGTGCATGATAGGTTTGAATCATGATTAGAATGCAAGAGAAGAAATAATAATGTTGAACATGGTATTGATCTTACTCTTATATACACAAGCTAATACAAAAATCATGTGAAAGTTTCCCAAAAACTAAAAGGCTTGCAAAAAGAATATTCAAGTCATAGAATGATTCTATAGTCATTTTTTAGATCTAAAAATCTAAATTAATGAATTTACATAATTTTATGGCACATCACAAAACACTTTTCGATCCAATGCACATTTATAAAATTAAAAAAATCCACATTATTTTATAAGAAAAGTATTATCTATTTAACATGATTTCATTTTTTATTTCATTTTTTTTAAAAAAAAAGGTATTTGTGGTATTTTCTTGTATCTCTATATTTGCTTGTAGAAAGAAGTCTTCCAAAAAAGATATTAAATTTCTAGATTCTTTATGAGTCGTACAGTCAAAATCCAGAAAATTATATTTGACATAAACTTTGATTTATAATCACTAAAAAAATCGTTGGTAAGTCTTTAAAAAATTTAATAACATTCTATGTCTAAGAATAAAGACAAAATCAGTTTGTACGTATTAATGCTCCTGTAATTAAATTTTCATTATTTATAGAAATTTTATTAAATATATTTTTTTATTTTTAATAACATTACCAAGTATCAAGAATCTCTTGTTAAGTTTTAGCAAAAAAGTGTCGTATCTTATCATCTATTTTAGTATATATATATATATATATATATATATTTTAACAATCTTCATCTCAATTAGAATTGTAAATCTATCAAAGTTGTTTCTTTTTTAATTATTATGAACTAATACATGTTTTTACTAATATTTTTTAATTTATCCAAATATTTTTTCAAATTCTAAACCTCTTCTACTATTTTTAATATAAATTTGTATTTTTATACTACTGTAAATGTTAAATAAATAAAATTGTGTAAAAATTACCAGTATTAGTTTTGTTTTCAAATTGAATCTATTTTGATGCTATTTCCTTGTTGTGTATCAAAATTTAATTATTAAGTCGTTAAATATTTTCCAATAGGTTAGCTTACTTTTTAAAATAAAAAACATTATTCTACTAATAATGACATTTAACAAATATATAAATTACTAAGTATGTATCATATAACTACAAGAAATTTCGATTTATAATATAAAATTGTCCAATTATTTTCAAAAACATATAATGTTATTAAATTTTTACATAAAATGTTATTTTAATAGTAATTTTTTTATTTTTTATTTTTTATTGTAAAATAATTAAAATTAATAAAAATATTTCTTATATTTAATTTAAAAATAAATTTCAAAAAATTATAAATTTATTAGAATCCTCAATCAACTAATTATAATATAATTAAAATCATTTAAAACTTTTTACTTCCTTCTAATTCGAAACTACAAAATTATCTTTAAATTAATTCTAAATTTATAGACTTTAAAACATTATATTGTTAGAAAATTAGCTTGAGAATATTTCAAGTATTCTATAGAACATTCTAAGGATTTATATATTTTTTATAAATTTTCTGAAATATTTGATTATCTTTTCTAAATCTATAAAAATTTCTAGGATCCTCTAAAACACAATGAAAGCTTTTATTATCTTTTAACATTTTCTAGAAATTCCCTTTTTATTTTTTAAATAGTCGTTGAGAAGTTTTCATAATCTTTCACAACCACCCAATACCTTTCCTAGTCTTTTGAAGTGAAATTCATTTTTTACATATACATAGATAATATTTAAACATTACTATATATATATATATATGTATGTATTTATATTTACAGTGTAAATTTTGTATGATTAAACAAAAACAGTAACTCATAAGATGGAGACATAACCAATAACAAGGGTCAATATTGCAGCTGTGCTTCATAATGCAAATGCAATGAGGTCAAATTTATGTCACTGGCAGGTTAATTTTATTCATGCTTAAATTTTATTCATTGCTTAGAATTCCTTTATTTTACTTTTTCAAATGATTTTGGAAATAGCATTCTATTGAGAACCCTCACCTCCCACTTATGTTTAATTATTTTCTTTATTAAGCTGATTTTTATTAAATTTGTATATATATATGTATTTTTTTGGGGGGGGGGGTTTCAAGAGAGAGTGGGAGAGAGGGACAGAGCCATCCCCTGCTGGCCTGGGGGTGCTTGCCTCTCTAGGGGTGGTACAGCCAGTCTCCCCAAGCCCTAAAGTTGCCCTCCCTCTCTCCCTCCCTAAACCCCACCCCACAGTTTTGGGAGCAGTCGTTGTCGAGGTCGTGGTCTGGGTGTGGCGTCGAAATCGGTGTACATGATCATTCCCAGCCGGATTTCGTTTCATTTTGTTTCCTCTGTTGTTAAAATTTGCATTTGATGGTGATAAAATTGGCTGTCGAGTGGCGACAAACAGAGTGGATTTCTTCCTGGAATAGATCAGACTTTGGAGCTTGCGGAGGGCATGGGATCTGGATCTCAGGCCGGCATCGGAGTGCGCTTGTGTGGATCTGCCGGTCTGGAGTTCGCACGTATCCCGAGGCATCCTTCATTTAGATAAAAATCTATGAAAGGGAGCCTCTGTCATGGGGAGGGTCGCATGGCGGAGCTCTCCTGGTGTGGAGGAAGAGATCTCGCAGCGGCAGCGACCAAATAACGTGTGAGGCACAGTGTGCACTGGGAGTGCGGTGGTGGCATGGGTGCGGCCAACTCCAACCCTCATTACGTGTACTTTACCATGCCTTTGCCTCGAGGTTTCTATTCTGGGGCTCTTGGAATTTGCCAGTTGAAACATCATGCCACTCACACAGTTTCTTCATTGTCCTTTATTTATCCTCACTCATGCAGCGAGTGTCATCGGTGAAGATTGAGTCCTACAGCCAAGAATGAGGGGCAGCATATCCATAGATTTGTCACTTAACGCAGATGCTGTAGAAGCTTTTAAAATACGAATGATTTTCCGGATAGCACGAGGATTCTCTACTTCTTCAGTTCATGGCGAGATGGGGTGTTCGATGGGGACGAGTTTTTATTATTTCATTATATTGATCTTTCTGCGTCCTTGGTTCCCTTGTTCTCCGTTCCCCCTGTTCTTATATTAGGTTTAGTGGTGGTGTGATGTTGTGGCAGTGTGAAGCGCATACTGGTTGGATGTGATCCTTTTCCCAACTGCTGAGGGCTACGTGGGCATATGCTTCTTTTGCATCCCTGTACATTCTGACACCATGTGAAACCAGATTTATTTAAGCACAAAGGGGAGAAGGAGGAGGAGAGGGTGTTTAAGCTTCACATTCTTGTATCCTCACTCTGCGAAGATAATTAATTACTCTTTTTCACACAAAACGGGGCATACTTGATGCTTTGGATTAATGAATGTTAATAGAGATAGAGCATCTTCGTTTCTATTTGCTAGGATATAACCAAGAACATCTAAAGCTGATTCTAACCTTAAATGCAATTTTTAAAATTGCAATTGATGTAGTTAATTCTAAACTTAAAGCAATATTAGATCACATTGTGGCAACTTTGGGGTTTCAACTTATATTCATTTCTATTTTTGTTTCAGTAATTTGTGGACATATTCTGAAGAAGCATTTGAATGTTGTATTTTGTTGTATTTTTTCATATTCAATTGCATGTATTCAGATATATATATATATATATATATATATTTATGTATTTATATTTATACATACATACATACATACATACATACATACATATTTCTTTTATTTTTAAAATAAAATTATTTTATATTAGTTTGCTTAAATCATACCATCTTTATAGTAACATTCTTTGCCATATGGTTTTACTAAGTTTTTATGCAAAGTGGATGTTTTAAATTATTTAAGAAGAATAAGTCTTTAACTCATCTATTAAATTATTTTGCATTGCTATTAGAAGGTATCATGTTATCAACCACATGTATAAAAATTTATGCTTTTTAGACAAATTTTGTTAGAATTGCATTGCATAAGCACACATTTTATTTTTTATTAATAAATTTAAATAAAATTAAGCCATAAATAAAAAAGCATCTATTATCTATAGATGATTACAATGTCCTTATAATTTAATTAATAACAATAAATATAGTTCCATAGGTCTTAAAAATCTCTACCAAACTTAATGTACAAATATCATGTTATAAAAACTTTATAATGTGTTATTGTTTATTATCAAAAAAACTAAATTATAATTAATAAAATAAATTAAGACTATTTAAGTCGTATATTTATTTTCTTCAAATTTTATTAGTTTGTATTTAATAATTTGATTAATCATCAATGTCATAAAAATATTAACATGTATTAATATAATTTAAAGTTAATATTACCATCCAAAAAATATTAAAAATATTTTTTAGATCTTATTTGTAATTTTAAAAATTATAAATATTATTTGAATAATATTATGAATATTTTTATAAAAATACTTATTTATACTTTAAAAAGCCATTGTAAAGAATTGAACCAGGATTTAAAGACTATGAAATATGACTAGATCAATTGGATGTCTTTAAATACTATAGTAAAGTCAAAGTTGTAAAAAATTTAGACTTATTAGAAGAAACTAGAGTGACTAACAAATAGTGGTAGAAAATCAAATATATGACTTTTATATGAGTTGGAGCAGCTTATATATAATTAATAGGATAAATCTAAGACTTTATGTCGTCTTTAGGATACTACACACACAACTTGTCATCTTTAATGAAGTTCAAACCTTTAACTATACAATCAAGTTATCTTTGAAATAAATTTTAATTGCATAAATTTATTTATTTATTTATTTATTTTTAATAATTATTTTTATATTATTATATATATATTTTATAATAACTCGGATTTAGATTTTTTTTTATTTAAAAAAAATGATTATATATGTATGTTTAATTTTTATTAATATTTTATTATTTACTAATAAAAATTCTAATAAATAAATTATACATATTTTTTGGATATATATATATATATATATATATATATATATATATTTATTACTATTCTTCTTTTATTTTTGTAATATAAGTTGCTTAAGTGGTTTGAATGTATAAAATTTGCTTTGCAAGTTAGACAAATGTCTTGTAAGTTGGACATATGTTGAAGGTCATGTAGAACATTGATATATAGTTCTTAATTAGATATTATATATGGAAGTAAGAGTGAAGCCATATTTCTTCTATGTACACAAGAATGTATTGGTTCATTGAATCTTTATAATCTTTATAATTCATATTCTTAAAAGTTTGATAAGAGTATGAATTCATTATTAATGTTATATCTTAAGAATCAGTAGATTACTCTACTTTTCTTTTTCTTCTTGAAAGATTATAAACTACCTACCTTTAAATTAATATATTCTTAATTTTTTAATATATTTTTTAATAAAAATAAACTATCTTTATAAAAAAAATAATTTATAGTAGAGAATATCGATTATTTTCTTTTAATTAGACTTTAAATGTTTAAAAAATTAATTTTTATAAAAATAAAAGAAAAATTATGTATATTACATTTGATGGAATTAAAAATTGATTTATAACTATTGTATATTTACATGAGCTTATCAACATTTTTTGATTTAAAATTTTATATCTTACCAACTTTAATTATAGAAAATACTATTTTTATATCTATAAAAAAGTCAACAATGAAATTTTATGTCTATTCTAAGAAATTGTCAAGGACAAGAACTCGATGAAAAAGTAATTCAGACAAGTGACCCTTCACTCAAAGAAAGGTAACAAAATATAAATAAATAAGTATGTATATTGAAAGAGATACTAGAATGGCTATTGACAAAAGACAAGAAAACTAGAGACCCTTGAAACTAGACTAGAAGCAAGAAAGGAGTTGACAAGAGTGAAGAAGGCTTCACCCTTGTTTCTAAATATACTATCTAACTAGGGCTACGTGGCGACGTTCTATAGGACCTCCAATATGTGTTGACTTTGTAGGATACATGCCTTGACTTACAAGACAAGTTTTTCTACGTGTGGGCCACATAGTTAGCTTGATCTTCAAGCTAACAACATGTGTGGCACATGGCCAACTTGTTGACCACGTTTTTAATCCAAAAAGTCAATTAAAGTCACCTATGAAGTCATAGCAGCGTCTATAAAGCTTCTAGGAAGCTTCCATATTAAATACTATAGAATTAACTTATTTTTATCTACTTTTACTTACTTCCACTTATTTGTATATGTAATTACTAGCTTACATGAGTATGTCCATGACAAAAATTTGTGTAATTGAAAGAAATAACTAAATCAACCTTATAATTGAATTTATAAAGTATTACTATTACAACTATAAGGAAGATAAGGATTAATATGCTAAAGAAGTTTGATAGAATAAGATTAAAATTTTAAAGGTTATTTTTATAGCAAATCAAGCTTCATCTAAAGTTACATCTTTTTGAATATCTTGATGTTAATTATAAGAACTTGATGAAGGAAAATAAACAAGTGAGAATTTTTTTAAAAAAAGATGATAAAATAGAAATAAGAAAGCATATATTAAAAAAAACTAAAATAGCTATTATCAAAAGATAAAAAATTAAAGATTCTTGAATCTAGATTAGAAGTAAAAATAAAATTGACAAGAATGAAGAAGGCTTTATTCTTGCTTCTATATGAACTATTTACTTAAGAATGACATTGATATGAATTTTAAAGAAAGAAAAACTCAATACACTCTTATGTTACTCAAAAAGACTAAAAAATCACTTGAAGATGCTATAATATTAAACTAGAATGGCTATTGCTAAAGACAAGGAGGCTAAAAAGTCTTGAAATAATGTCATATAGGACTTCCAAAACGTATTGACATTGTAAGATACATATCTTAACTTGCAAGGCAAGTTTTCTATATATACGCCACATAATTAGCTTTTTTTTATAAACTATCAATACATGATTAATTTTTTGACCAATTTTTTAACCTATCAATTACCTACAAACATATGTAAAGTCAAGGTAGCATCTATGAAGCTTTTAGAAAGCTATTCTATAAAATATTATAAAATAAAATTATTTTTATCTACTTCTATTTAATCATATAAGTAAATATTAGAATAAATATGTATGTGTGTGAAATTATTTCTTTTTTTAGAGATAAGTTTCAAGAAGAGTAATCATCATTTGTTGAAAAATCTAAGATGTAAAAAACTATATTTGCCACATATTCTAATCTTTGTTCACTTTAAAGATGGTTGATAGGTCTTCTCAACCATTGATAGTATTTTATATCAATTCAGGAAGACCACTTTATTATTTCATTGTTGTTGAGGCCATTATAACTCCCTTCAAATAAAAAATTTGAAATATTGTTAAGAATCATTACTACCTCTAATAAAATAATCAAACATTAAGAGTTTCTTTTAAGATCGTGATATCAAACATGTTGTATCTTGCCATTTATTTGAAGAAAGACATGCCATTTTTGAAGATCTTCATCTTTATTATATTATCTTCAAGGTTATAACAATTGTAATGTCTTGTCTAGTAAGTGAGTAAGTGATAACTCTTAAGTTAAATTTGCTGATTATTAGTTCTTTTTTTTTTAGTATCACAAATATACAAAAATTACAAAGAAGAGTAGAAGATAGAATACTATCTTTTCTAAAACTTATTTCTTTTATGGCAAAGATTTATTATTTTTATCCTGATTTTGATGGATATTATTGATGAAAAGCTTCAACCTTCTTTGTTGGCTTCCATGTCTGTTTATTAATATCATGTCTCTGCCAATGAACAAGATATTTTAATCTATTATGGCACCACTTTAAATCTAAGACTTCTTCTATCTTTAACTTTTGATTATTATCAAATTCTATAAGAAGAGGTGGCATTTGTCTTCTTTTTGAGATATTCACTATCTTATATGACTCAAGAGGAGACACATTGTCATGTTGTGGTTTGAATACCATGTGAGAATAATGCACATATATATTTAATATAATTTGCTATAGAATGTAATGAAAGCTATGTTATTATATTTTAATTAGTTATAAAATATGATTAGATTATTACTTTAAAGAAGTTAGTTTAAAAAGATTATTATTGAAGTTGATTTTATATTGATAATAGTTTTATATATATTTAAAACCATCTTTATTAGACATTGGTAATTCTTAAAAACTTATTTTATTTCTTTTATTTGATATTTAGGACACATATTATGCAAAAATTATTAAAAAAAGGATTAGAAAAGGATTTTTATATAAAAAAAGAATAGTTAGGTCCATTATATAAATGAATATAGATAGATGATAAAAATCTCCATTCTTATTGGCCAAAATTTATACCCAATGGACTTCAAGGAGGCTGCCGAAGGCCTCATTAGGATTTAGGATTAGTCTTTCGAGTGCATTTGAACTTAGAAGATTAGCATTAAGAAGTTTAAGTTTTTGGCTATGGTTTCAATACAAATTTTGAGTGATTTGGAGTTTTTATGAAAGAAATATAGGTACTCAAAGTTAAAGTGTTGATTTTGTATCTATTGTCACTCTTTTGGACTTAATGTATGCATATAAAAAAACAATAAAGAATTAGTAACTAAGATCATTGAGAAAAATTTTTTGACTATAATTTTTGTATATTTTTTGATGAATTCTAAGCTAAAATAAAAGAGATATAAGAAGTTGAAGTCAATACTTGCAATATAAAAGCAATAAGAGATCTAATTTACTAATGGATGTATTTCGAGCTATATCTTCAACAATTTGATAAGATTTTGGCTTAAATTTTTCAAGAATAAATGTTATCATACTACTAAACTTTACACATATATTTTGTAGCATTTGGATTTTGGATTTTTTGATATACGAAGAAAATAAAATTTGGGTGCTTATAAATTAGAGTTTAGAATAACTATTAGGATTTTTAAGATATCAAATGATGTGTAGTAGATTTATAATTTATTTTTTAAAAATAAATCTTGAGGATAAATTCTACATTATCTAAAAATTTGAAAAAAAATGAATGGTTGAATCAAGAGATATGATATTCTAAAATTTGAGAAAAAAAAATCCTTTGCAAGAAAAAAATATTTTGAAATAATTTTTCTATAATTTGGATATTTTATACAAAATAAAGGAATTTTTGGAAGCCAAATATATATATATATATATATATATATATATATATATTAAAGATAGAGATATGGAGCTATGACAAAATTATGATATAAAGATAGATTTTTGTAAGGAGATTATAGATTTTTTTTAAGCTTATGAAAAATCTAACTTATCGGCAAATAGTTAGTTAGAATTTGATATAGCAAAGGATATTAGAGCATTTCTAGATGCTTTAAGAAGCCTTGTATATAAACCTCTTTAATTAAAAAAGTATTTTGCTAATAGAATAACTTTTTATATTATTACATTTATTTATCTTTTATAAAAAGAATAAATTATTCATTGAAGCTTGGCCAATAAATTAAAGCTAAACTCTCTACAATTAGGTATTCAATGAATTCTTAAATAAAAAATCACACTATACAACAAGATAGAATATGGAATAGACCTTCATAGACTTTGTTGGATATAATTAATAAGGAACAAGATTGACTTGATCAAAAATAGGAAAAGATTAAAGCCTATAATAACAAAACTTGTTACAAGAACGAGTAGTTTTGATAGTGCAACAAAGTAATGATATCTTTTTATCTACAATGAATTGTGGTTGTTCTTTATGATAGGCATCAGCATCGATCTTTTGTCATTCTTGAACTTCCTTTAATTGCACCTTCATTGTTGTATTTAGCTTTGACAACGGACTCGTTAAATCTTCTGTTGTAAGATTATTAACTTTTGAAAAGTCAAAAGTATCAAGTTATAGATAATAAATATTATTGGTAAAAAATATTTATTAAATAGAAAAATAAATCAAATTATTATATGTAAAATTTGCTAATGGCAAAAAAATTGTCTAGTTATTTTGATGATAATTGATGGTACCTCTCAAATACTACTTCAAAATTTAATTCATTTTTTTTATTTGTCCATCACTTTGAGGTTGAAATGCAAAAGAAAGCTTTATATCCACCTTTAGAATTTTGAAAAGGATTCTTTCAAATCTTGATACAAATTGAGTCCCCTTATCTAATATAATATCTTTGAACAATCTACAATAGTGATAGATGTTATCAAGAAAAAACTTAGCCATTTCTTTACTTATGATATATTTTGTACATGATACAAAATATGCCATCTTGATAAAACAATCTACTATCACAAATATACAATCATATAAATGTGAGATTGAAAGATCTACAATAAAGTCTATTAAAATAGAAGACTACGGTTGTTTTGGAATAAATAATAGTTGGAGAAGTCAATAAGGTCAATGATGAGAAATTTTTTAACTTAAAAAGATATTACTTGATTGTACAAAGTTTTTAAGTACCTTTCACATTTGAAGCTACTAAAAATCTCTTGATATTAGCTCCAAAGTCTTATTATATGCAAAATATTTGATTGCTACAAAGTCATAACAAGCTTGAAGAACACGTAATTATATTTTGTCTTTTATAATGTTTAATCATCGTTTAAAGTAAAGTAGATTATTCTTGAATTTAAACTTAGAAATATCATGAGACATAAAAAAATTGTTCTTAATATTATGAATAAGAAAATTTGAAGACATACTTGTTTGAATTTGCTTGACAAAGGTTGAATCAATAATCAATGTCAATTTTCTTGCTTAAAGATGAAAAATACTCTAGTCTCAAGAAGATTGTTTTCTATTGAACAAAAGCTATGTCTCTTTCTTTTGGTGTAAGATAAAAATATATAGAAAGGGCATCTAACAAACTTTATTATTTTTTGCATAGATAAGTAATCTTAAAATCAAATTTTGATAAAGACATATTTCAATAAGCTTGGCGATAATTCAAAATACATATTGACATGAAATACTTGACATTCTTGTGATTCATATACACGATGATTAAACTAAAAGCGCCTTTTAGATAATGATGACATTCTTAAAATGAATCTATAATTGTAAGAAGTTTTTTGTTATAGATCTCATAGTTAATCTTGGCTACTAAAAACTTTCTAGAATGAAAAGTTACTAAGTAGAGCTTATAATCTGCTACCATTTGTAAGAAAACAACATCCATAGCAAAGTCTAATACATTTATTTCCATAAAAAACTCCTTCAAAAAGTCAATATGATATAAAATTGGTATAGAAATAAAGGTTATTTTTAAAGCTTTAAAAGATACTTGAGCTTCTTTGTTCTATTTAAGTTTGTCTTTACATATCAAGTGTATAAGAAGGGTTGTAATTTGAAAAAAGTTCTTGATGAAGATGCAATAATAATTGACAAATCTGAAAAAGTATTATACATCTTCAACTCTTATCGAGATCTTTTAATCTATGATAGTTTGGACCTTCTTAAGATCTATGATAAGAGCATTGTTTGAAATGATATATCCTAAGAAGTCAACTTGAGAAGTATGAAATATACACTTTTTTATCTTTACGTATAATTCTATATTTTTTAGTTTTTGTAAAATACAATGAATATAAAATTCATGCTCTTCTTTGTTCTTAAAGTAGATTAAAATAAAGTAAATTAAATAATAAACAATAAAATCATTAAGAAACTTCCAAAAAATATCATTTATTAGATGTTGAAAAGGAATTAATCCATTTGTAAATCTTAAAGGCATGACCTTATATTCAAAATACCCATATTTAGTTCAAAATATATTTTTTATTTTTATTTATTTCTTTTTTTAATGGATATCAATTATGTACTTTTAATAGATCTATTTTTGTATAGATCTTAGTTTGATTCAATTGATCAAGAAGTATTGAAATCAAGGATAAGAAATACCTATTCTTAATGGTGATCTTGTTGAATCATTGATAATCCACATATATCTACAAAGATTCATCTTTTTTCTTTATAAATAAGATAAGTGTTATGGACACAAAAATACAGACTCGAGATCTAACAAGAAGTTCAAGAAGAATTGACAAGAACTAGATTAATCAGATGAGAACAACACCAGAGAGGTGAGCTAGAGCTCCAAGAGATGTGTTGTCGAGACTGAAGAACTCTTCAGCCTCGATTCCAATATATACTCCTATTTAGGAAGCTTCTCAAGTAACTTCTACCAACTAAGAAGCTTCTACAAGGTTCCAGAGACTTACTTCTAGAAGGTTCTAGAAACTTATCTCTAGAAGGTTCTAAGGACTATGTCTCTAACATCTTCTTCTAACTAAGAAGCTTCTATAAGGTTCCAGAGACTTACTTTTAGAAGGTTCTAGAAACTTGTCTTTAGAAGGTTCTAAGGATTATGTCCCTAACATGAGCCCCTTCTTTAGCTTCAAGGTCTCTGAGAAGCAATGATGTTGTTAATCAGTACCAACGCAAGAAAATGAAGATCTGTCGCATAACGTCTACTATGAACTCTAAGTGTTGTTCACGAGGCAAGTGGTTTATCAGCCCTTGAAGCCAACGGTAGTAGCCCACTCCTTCAACTTCTGACCAAGCATGAACTTCCGTGTCTTCATTGTAAAATTGTCCTGCAAACATGCCTTCTGGCTGACCATCGTAAGCAGGCTCGGACTCAAATACAATTACCAGTGATCGGTTACTTGGTGTCCTCCATCGTCGTCATGGTGTAGGTACTTCTTCATCTCGGGGTCGCCTTCGTGAGCTAGTCGGTTGAGATAATCTGACTAACATAGTATCTATCTTTTGGCTATCCATATCAGAAGACCAAACTATGGCTACTGAAAAAATTCTATTTTATCTTGGAGAAACTAACTACATCAACTACGAATTTTGATGGTGCTCTCCCCCTTTCTTATATTCTTGGGTGAGCAAGCTTCAGAAGGAAGCTATCGTCGAATTAGCTTAGGTTTACGAGGATGTTGTTGATGAAACTCCTGTACCTTTTGTGGCACATTGGTGAGATTTTTAGCTGGCTTCCACGTTCGCTCATTAATGTCGTAGCCGCACTAATGAACAAGATACTCCAATTTGTCCCACCTTTGCCGTGAATCCAGCACCTTTTCAACCTCGTATTCTTTGTGGTTCTCGATCTCAATACTAGGTGGCGGACATAGCACTCTTCCAGGAAAAGACGACTCTCGATAAGGCTCCAATAGAGAAACAAGAAAGACGGGATGTACTTTCATAGAAGCCGGTAATTCCAGACGATATGCCACTGGATTGATTTGCTTCTGGATGATAAATGGTTCCAATCTTCGATAGTCCAACTTATCACATGGTCACTTGGTCTTGATATTCTGTTGAAGAAACCATGCTTTATCTCCAATTTTGAAAGTAGGTGCTTAATTCTGAAATCTATCTACAGACGCCTTGTAGGATTCTTGAGCGGATTGTAATTGAAGCTTCAATGTATTTTGAAGCTCTGATAGTTGTTTTGCAAATCCTTCAGCTGTTGGATTGTTATTTGTTGACGGACTCAATAAATCAAGCTTGGGATGATATCCATAGTTGGAAAAGAATGGTGAATATTGAGTCGACGCATGGAATGTGTTGTTATATGCAAACTCGGCTAGTGACAGATATGTGGTTCAATTGTCTTGCTGATAGTTGATGCTGCATCGTAAGTATAGTTCTAAGACTTGATTCACGCGTTCCGTTTGGCTGTCAGTTTGAGGATGAAAAGCCGAAAAAAGCTTGATATCCACCTTCAGTATCTCAAAGAGTGATCTCCAAAACTTTGATATGAACTAGGTTCCTCGATCTGATACGATATCATCTGGTAGTCCATGATATCGATACACATTATTGAGAAAGAGCCTTGCTGTGACTTCATTAAATGATGTCTTCTTTCAAGGAACAAAGTGCGCCATATATGTAAGCCGATCTACCACGACAAAGATGTTGTCAAATGAGTTCGATGATGGAAGATCCATGATGAAGTCCATGGAAACTGAAAGCCATGGTCAACGTGGAATCGACAATGGCTGTAGGATTCCATAAGGGAGGTGCCGAGGATTCTTGGATCTTGAATAGATGTCGTAGGAGAGGACAAAATCTTTCACATCCTTCCACATTTGAGACCACTAAAAATCTCGAGAAATAAGCTCTAAAGTCTTATTGAATCCAAAATGTCCCGAAGCTGGAAAATCATGGCGAGATTGAAGAACTCGGAGTCGTGCTTGTCCTTTTGAGATATACAACCGCTCCTCAAAGTATAAAAGATCTCCCTCCACCTTGAACTTGTCGTCCTTGGCATGCTACTTGATATCAATGGCTACTGAATCTTTAATGGTCGCGGCACGTAACTGATTCAAGAAATCAGCATCAATTGGCACAATAGTAGCCAAAAGCCAAAATTGCTCTGGCTTCAACAACGTCATACATTGTTGATCAAACACTGCTTCTCCAGCCTTTGGTACAAGATACGATTTCTTCAATAAGGCATCAGATAGTCCTTGCTGCTTTCTAGGTTGATAAGTGATAAAAAAAACAAACCTACATAGCAATATACTCCACCAAGCTTGACTTCGATTTAGAACTCGAGCCAACATGAAATACTCCAAATTCTTGTGATCTGTATATACGATCACTGGGTGTGCAGCTCTTTCAAGAAAATGACGCCATTCTTAGAAAGAATCTACTATAGCAAGAAGTTCCTTATCGTGGATCTCATAATTGATTTCAGCAGCAGAGAACTTTCGAGAATAGAATGCAACTAGATGGAGCTTCTTGTCTTCTCCCATTTGTGAAAGTACAGCTCCCAAAGTAAAATCCGAAGCATCAGTTTCTAAATAAAAGGCCTTTGTAAAGTTTGGATGTACCAAGATTGAAGCCGTAGTAAATGCGGTCTTCAGGTCTTGAAATGCCTTCTCTTCTAGAAGTCCCCATTCCAGCTTATCCTTCCATATCAACCGAGTGAGAGGAGTAGCAACTTGAGAGTAATTCTTGATGAAGATCCGATAGAAGTTGGCAAAGCCAAGAAAGCATTGTACGTCTTTAACCGTCTTCGAAACCTCCCAGGACATGATTGCTTCCACCTTCTTGAGATCCATCTTCAAGCCTTCCGTAGTCGCAACGAACCCCAAGAACTCCATCTCCATTTGGTGAAATAAACACTTCTCCAACTTGGCATATAGTCCTCGCTCGCATAGTTTCTCCAAGACCAAACAAACGTATTTTTCATGCTCTTCCTTATTTTTGGAGAATATCAAAATATCATCCAAATAGATGACAACAAAATCGTCAAGGTACTCTCGAAAATGTCATTCATCATATGTTGAAAGACTGCTGGAGCATTGGTAAGACCAAAGGATATGACATTATATTCAAAATGGCCATACCTTATACGGAACATTGTCTTCCACTCATCTCTTTCCTTGATTTGTACGAGGTTGTAAGCTCTCTTTAGATCAATTTTTGTAAAGATCCTTGCACGTCCAAGTTATTCTAAGAGACCATAAATCAAGGATAATGGGTAACGATTCTTCTTTGTTACCTTGTTGAGGCCTGGATAGTCCACGCACATCCGCAATGAACCATCTTTCTTCTTCACAAATAAGATGGGTGTTCCAGCTGACGATTTTAAATGACGGATATAGTTCTTGGCTAGATTCTCATCGATGTACTTCCGCCATTCCACCAACTCCGTCTACGATAGATTGTAGATTGGGCCAAAAGGCCGTTGTGCTCCTTCCTGTAAGTCTATGGCGCAATCATATGGTCTGTCTTCAGGTAGAATGTCAGCATTTTTCTTTTGAAACACGACTTAAAAATCCTTATATTGCTCCGATATACTTACTGTCGAGATCTTCTCCCCAGTAGTTGGAGCCGCATAAATGACAAATGGTGTGCCTTCCTTGGACGATCTTATAAACGCTCTTGCTCCAATAAATAAGGATTTCTCTATTCGGGGTTTTCTACTAGGCTTGCTCTTGGGTGGTTTTGTAGAAAAGGTCATCTTCCGCAATTTCCAATTTATAGATGGGTTATGCTTTTCCATCAGGAAAGACCAAGAATAACAAAATTTGATAGGGTTCTAATAATATTGAAAATAATATGACTACTATGGCCCTTAAACGTCACTTCTATAGATTCTGATTCATGGGTGACACTACCGGACAATAAAGGTCGTCCATCTATGACCTCAACGTGAACAAGTTTGGATTTTTGTACTAAAGGGATCTTATGATGCTTCGTAAATTCTTCGTCTAAGAAATAAGCAAATGCTCCTGAATCTAATAATGCTAAGGTTCTCAGTTTTTGAGGGCCAATAAGCAAAGGGATTGTAGAACAAAGGGCAAGTTGAGCGGAAAGAAAGGAACCTGGTTGTTGTTGTGATATTTCACTGTCCAGTTGCACGGTTCTTATTGTGGCTGGGCATCCTCGTTTTCTTGAATAAA
This sequence comes from Physcomitrium patens, assembly GCF_059467195.1. Taxonomy (NCBI): domain Eukaryota; kingdom Viridiplantae; phylum Streptophyta; class Bryopsida; order Funariales; family Funariaceae; genus Physcomitrium; species Physcomitrium patens. The sequence goes on along the minus strand of NC_143417.1, from coordinate 7,520,773 downwards.
TGTGCCCCTAGTCTTGACAATACGTTGATTTTGCTCGTTGGGGCAGTTTCTAACTTTGTGGCCTTCTTCACCATAATACAAGCATAGACTTTCTTCCATACGTCCCTTTTTTTCTTCTAGAGTAAGGGATTTGACACGTACTGCATCAATATGCATGTCTTCTACTTCTGAATGTGAATTCATGCTGCTTGCCGACATAGTTGGGACGTGGTGAATCGTATGTTGTCTTAAACATTGAACTTGGTGACGTTGGAATAGACGATTATCACACTTCATAGCTTGGCTAATAGCTTCGTTGAGCGTTTGTGGATCAGGAAGAGTTAACAGCAAATCCTTCACATCGTCCCTTAAACCCCAATAGAATTGACTCATCAACGCTTCTTCGTCCCAATTGATGTCGCATGCTAATTGCCTGAAGTCCGATGCATAGACTGATGTAGAGCGTATCCCTTGCCGTAGTGACTAGATCTTTGTTGTAGCCCATCGAACCTTGTCATGTTCACCAAATGCTTTTGCAAACGCCTCCAAAAAGGTTTCAAAGTTGTTTAGTATGGACTATCGTTTCTCAAACAAAGGAGCAAACCATGATAGAGCTTGCCCTATGAGTAAGGTTCCAACAAGCCCAACACGTGACTCCTCCGTTGGATAGCGTTCGGGCTGTAAAACTGTTATCAACCTGATTTGGTTGACAAATCCTCGAAACTTGGAATACGTACCATCGAACTTGTCCGAAAGGCTAATTCGGGGCTCCTTATGTTGTAGAACCAGCGGTGCTTGTCGAACGTGAGGCAAAGTTGCTTCTCCAAGTACAAAAGTTTGAGGCTGGTGCAACCTAGATTGTGCCATCCTAGATGCTCCATCATTATGAAGCCTTGCCATGACTCCTTCAATCTCTGCAGTTCTTTGCGATAACGTAGCGAGGGCATTCATGATAGCATCCAACTTGAACTCTGAACTTTCTATCATACTAATGTCTTGGCCCCCGGCCATTCTAAGAGAAGGACAGAAATGACTCTACAAGAAGACAATATTGGTTTAAAGGAAGGTACTCCGCAACCTCTAAAATGCCTTAAGAGCTTCAAGAAAAAGGGTAATCCACTCTCTCCAAGAAGAATAAGACTCCAATATTGTAACAAAAGAAGTATCAGTTTAGAGGAGGGTAATCCGCAACCTCTAAAATGCTAGTATACTTCTAAGCAGAGGGGTAATCCACACTCTAACAAAGAAGAAACTAGCTCTGATATCTGAGGTGAGTGATGTCTTGACAAACTATCACGGATACAAAAATAGAGACTCGAAATCTAACAAGAAGTTCAAGAAGAACTGGAAAGAATTAGATTAATCAGATGAGAACAACACCAGAGAGGTGAACTAGAGCTCCAAGAGATGTGTTGTCGAGACTGAAAAACTCTTTAGCCTCGATTCCAATATATACTCCTATTTAGGAAGCTTCTCAAGCAACTTCTACTAATTAGGAAGCTTCTAGAAGGTTCTAGAAACTTATCTCTAGCAGGTTCTAAGGACTATGTCCTTAACATCTTCTACCAACTAAGAAGCTTCTAGAAGGTTCCAGAGACTTACTTCTAGAAGGTTCTAGAAACTTGTCCCTAGAAGGTTCTAAGGATTATGTTCCTAACAATAAGAATCTTAGCTGGAAATTTAAAATGATATATGAAGTTCTTAGCCAAATTTTTATCAATATATTTCTTGAATTTAGCCAACTTATTCTGTGATAGGCTATAGATTGGTATAAATAGTAGTTGAACCCTTTTTTAAAGATCAATAGAATAATCATTAGGACAATACTCTAAAAAAAATATTTGCATTCTTCTTTTCAAAGACATCTTGATAATTTTGGTATTGGCTTGAAATGCCATTTAAAATCTTATTTTTATCAACAATAGGTGTGGAGTATATAACAAAAGTTGAATCTTCTTTTGTAGCATGCATGAAAATTCTCACACCTATCAATAATAATTTGGATGTATTGGTCTTATGAATTTTTATTTGTTTAATAGAATCTTGAGCTAAATTATAGAAAAAATCAAGATTATAAGAAATCCACTCTATTTAAGAATTATACATTTTTAACCACAATAATCTTAAAATAATTAGATTAGAAAGAAATCTAATCATATTAAATATTATTAAGTTATTATGACTAGTACTTGCTACTTTTACAAAAATAGTTTCATGTATAACATCTTCAAAAGATAATAAATGGCCATCTATTATTTTTACATGGAAAATTTTGATATTCTTAATTAATGACACATCTTATTTTTTAATAAAGTCTTCATCTATAAAATAGATTAAGGCTCTTAAATCCAACAAAGCTAAGACTTTGTGATTTTTTGGTCTTAAACAAAATACTATTGTAAAAGAAGGTGAGGGATATAAAGAGATAATAGGATCTTTACTAGGAGTTGTATAAGATTCTAATCACACAGTCCCTATTGTAGCTAAAGAGATTTGAATAAATGGCAAAATAAAACATATTGGTATCACAACTTTCAAAGAGACTTTCAATGCTTGGTAATTTTATTGGAGGTAGAAGCAACTCTTGATGGTATTACAAATGTTTTATTTGAAAGAAGTTATATAGGCCTCAAAAATGATCAAATAACATCATGGTCTTCCTTCCTTATAATGAAACATTATCAATAGTTGAAAGGACCTATCAACTACCTTCAAATGGAATAATGATCAAAGTATGTGGCAAATAGAATTTGTCACATCTTAGACTTTATCAACATGTGATCACTACTCTTTATAAAACTTGTTCCTAAAAAGGGGGATAATGTCACAAATATATATATATATATATATAATTATTTAGATTATATAAATAAATAGAAGTAGGTAAAAGTAGGTTAATTTGACAATATCTTGTAGAGAAGCTTCCTAGAAGCTATATACAATTTTCCACAACATTATATTTTTATGTTGTCTAATTATAATAAATAATAAATAATTATTTTTTATTTATTATTATTATTTTTTTATAATAAACATGATATAAGTTAAGTTTTTTTTTTAAAATACAAGATTTTACAAATAATAAAGCCAATTGCAATAAGTGGTATTTTGAAATTAAAATTATTTTTTTAAATGATAATCAAAATTTTATCTTAATTATTTCTTAAAGCTAAAAATACCTTATCAATCACAATCAGTTCAATTGTAAATTTTCTACACATGTCTGATGTTCGTAAGTCACTTAAATCTAATTAACTAAAATTGAATTAATGTCTCCTTATTCTTTCATCTACAAATTCAGATTTAAATGAATAAAAGTTATCATTTTAAGATGTGATATGTTGAGAAGGTGATTATTATACATATTATTGATAAATTATTATTTTGTTATATATGCAATATATTTTTATTTTTAAACTTAATTTATAAAAACAAAATTTTAAAAATAAAATAAAAATAAAATCTTAAAAATAATATTATTTAGAAAAACAAGCTTTGTTATCATAACCCAAATAGAGTTTTCACCTAAAAGACAAGGAGCAAGGACGAAGAATGGGAATGGAGGATACGACAAAGAATGGGAATGGAGGATTAGAGATAGGAGATGGAAATAGTGATAGGAGATAGAATGAATGAGTAATGAAATGGTAAGAGAGAGTGTGGCATTAACAATATCAAGGTGTGGTTTTAACAACTCTCTATATATAAATAGATTAAATAATTTTCATTAAAAATAAAATAGATCAATATAAAATGTATACCATAAAAGATATTTATAATATATAAGATAAAATTATTTTTCAAAATAGTACTATTTAAGAATTCAACATACAATGAATATAAATAAATAAATAAATAATCATAAATATATATATATATATATATATATATATTGTAGTAGAAACTTGTATCATTGGCTGAAAAAAATCACAATCTCAATTTGTAGCTTTTGAGATCCATGCCTAATGAGCTTGCAGTTCTACCCTTGGTAATTTGCAACAATAGCATGCAGATTTTGATCTCTAATTGATCAAAAGTTGAGTCATTGCTTCTCTTTTGATGAAAATAATGAGATATGTGGCCAATTAGAGATGGTTTTTGTCTCCTTTGGTTTATCCCCAATTTTTATATATAAAAATATATATATAGTGAATGAGACATGGTATTTGTGGGTGGAAAGAAGACGACCTCTCCTTCGTTCTTCATTATTTGTTGTTCTTCATTCTGCTGGCAGTGGGGGGGGGGGTCCATGCCAGGTCAACATGGGTCACGTCACTGGTGCCAGGCAGTCAGGTCCTCCTGCTGCTCCTCCACGGTGCCCTCCCTTTCCATTCCATGCCACGTGTGTATGTGTGTTCCGCCTCCAGCTGCCACTACTCGGGTGGGCACCTTTCCAACCCTTCTTCCTTCGTCCTTCTTCTTCGATCTCCCTTTCCTACTCTCCAACTCTCCTTCCCTCATCGTTTGTTTTCTCACCGTTCTCGTAGGTTTCTTACTTTCTTTCTGTCCAGGGATTCATTCTGCAGGGTCGCCCCTTTAGCGGCTTCTTGAGCGTTTGTAGCAGCCACATGGATATCCATACCATGGCCACCAAAATCAATCCCGCCACGGAATTGGCGCCAGCGGAGAATAAGAAGAAGGTGCTTGTTCCTGTGGCCAATGGTACTGAGGAGATGGAGGCTGTAATTGTGATCAATGTGTTGCGGCGAGCTGGAGCGACGGTGACAGTAGCTTCCGTGGAGGAGGGGATGCAGATCGCGGCGTCACGGGGCGTGAATATAGTGGCGGATTGTTTGATTTCGGAGTGCGAGGAGCAGGAGTACGATCTCGTGGCGCTGCCCGGGGGAATGCCTGGTGCGGAGAGGTTGCGGGATTCCAAGGCTTTGAAGAGCATCGCGGAGAAGCAGGTGAAGGCAAAGCGGATGATTGCGGCAATTTGTGCTGCTCCGGTTGTTGCTCTTCAGGCCTGGGGGCTTCTAAAAGGGCTCCATGCCACTTGTCATCCTAGCTTTACAGGGAAATTGGAGGACAAGGCTGCGGTGGAGAGTAGAATCGTGAGAGATAGTATACTGACCACCAGCCGTGCTCCTGGCACCGCGTTTGAGTTTGCACTGGCTCTCGTTGAGCAGCTATACGGTCCTGAGAATCTTCCCACGGTATCCGGTCCAATGGTGCTTCCACCTGATGACGGCACTGATGCTCGAGCATTGAAATTCAACGACCAGGAGTGGTCGACCTCGTCCACACCTCAGGTGTTGGTTCCGATAGTCAATGGATCTGAAGAGACGGAGGTTGTAATAATTGTCGATATTTTGCGGAGAGCTGGTGCAAAAGTGGTGGTGGCTTCTGTGGAATCTGAGGCAACAATCAAAGCTGCTCGTAATGTGCAGCTTGTAGCTGATACTCTTATTTCTGAAGTCGCTAATACGAAGTTTGATTTAGTAGTATTGCCCGGTGGCATGCCTGGTGCAGATCGCCTTCAGAAATCGAAAGAACTTATGAGGATTCTTCAAGAGCAGGCTGAAGAAGGACGAATATATGGCGCAATTTGTGCTGCACCGGCCGTGATTCTCGAATCCAGTGGTTTGCTGCATGGTAAGAAGGCAACATGCCACCCGACATTTTCGAGTAAGTTGAAGGATCAGACTGCTATGGAAGGGCGGGTGGTAATTGATGGACCTGTGATAACCAGCAGAGGTCCTGGAACTGCGATGGAGTTCACTCTCAATATTGTAGAAAAGCTCTATAGCCGCGTTAAGGCCCAGGAGATAGCTGAAGCAATGCTTTTCGACTATCTTTAAACTCTACGATTTTGGATTGAGAAAGTGGATGATCATGCTCTGAATGAACAATTTTGGTGAAAGCTAATCACACTAGGTTGAAGAAAGTTGTGTTAGCGTTGCAGGCTACTGTGGCGAATTAAGATCATCAGGCATTTAATTATATCCGAGAAGACCACCAACCCAGTGAAGTTCCCTGTTTGACTCTTTCTGTTGAAACTAGTTTTGATTTTGTTCAAAGAATCTTCATTATGTTTCGGTTTATTCTGTTAATCTGACTTTACTGTACATTTTTTACTCTCAAGGTTATAGATTTGTAAAATGTGTTCGATTTGTAGAGATACTGCCAGTATATGAGAGTATTAGTTGTGCTCCTGAAGTGGGTAGTTTCCAATTTAGTCGACAGGAATTGGAGAAGTTTCATCGGAATTGATCTGATCGGATTCATTATCTATGTCAAGTTCTCCAATGGCTGTAGCAATTTTGTATTTCCACCTTGAACTGTAGTTTTTGCATGTCATTACCACTGGGTTTTCTATGAACTTTATCCTTTTTTCAAGCTCTTGTTGTATCTGGTGGGAGGATGAGATATAAGGGAGTTGGGCATTGCTGTTGAGTATGGGCAGTTATGAGTCTTTTCTGAAGTTGAGCTGGTTCTCATGAAGGAAGAACATAGTACTCAGTAGGTTTTATGATTGGAGATATAACTTTATCTTTTTCTTTTCTTTCACTTGTTCAAGTTGAATTTTTTTGTAGATTTTATTTTATTTTATTTTATTTTTTAACTAATTTTATTCCCATCAATTTAAAAATGGAACAGTTACTAACTTGATAAACACCTAGATTTTTTACTAATTAAGTTTCTTGTAGGAATAAAATAGATTAGTTAGTGGCTTAATTGGTGGCTTGAATTTGTGGCAATTGTAGTTGTAGTAATGGCTACAATTAGTTTGGTATTTGAGATGTGTGATTAAAGTTTGGAAGAATCACAAGTAAACAAGCAAGATGATGTTAACCTTAAGTGTTGGATGTATTTGTGATATCATCTCCATGAAATAAAAATTAAATTTGAATACAAAGTGACACCTGGTGTTTGTTGAAGTCCATTAAAGCATTTGTTAACTTATTGAAATATAAAGGGGTAACTTGAGAACTTAAAGATCATTTCAGGCGTATCTTTTTTAATTTAATTTTTGTTAATTTACAAGTGATATATCTTGTTAAATTATTATTGAAACACAATTCAAAACCAACTTTGAGAGGCTAGATTATTTTTGTAACAAACTGGTGGGTAATTTAGTATATAAAAGGTCTTTGTGGAAATTAAAATGCATATAATTTTTTTATATAAATTTGATCACTATGGGTTTTTTTAGAAGGCTTTTATGGCAAGTTTATGCATATAAAATATATGTTTTTGGAAGTTGTATGATTTGAAATTACTTGAAATCTTTATAACTCTTTGTGATTTGTGAAGAGTTTTACATAGCAATTGAAGTATTATTTGAATAAAACGACTTTCCAAAGTCATCATAGAGCTTTCTAACATATTTCTTTGTTAGATGAGGGTACCCCAGAAAAGCTTCATATTGATTGATATTATAATTCTAGACTGGATTTATTCAAATTACAGTTTACAAAACTTTTGAATCACCCTGAATTAATATCCATGACAATTTTTAATTCTTTTCTTTCTTTTCCTTTTTTATTACATAGAAATTTTAGTATTTTAGACATGCAATTGTCTATCGTGAATTAAAAATAAATATTGGTTTGGATAGAAGACAAAATCTAATGTACATAAATACAAATAGTCATAAATTCATCTGAATTACAAAAGAAAAAGTTAGTGTAAAAAATCAATAAATTATAGATGTTATAATTGTTATTATTCACAGATTTTTTAAATAATTTATTAAGAATTTTAACATTTCTTCTAATTTAATGTTTGTATTGCTAAGATATCAACATATTATAATAAAACATGAATGAAAAGAAATGACGTTTTTTCATGTAGATTTTTTCACTACCACATGAATAGAAGATAAGAATTGCTATTATTAATTTTTAAAATATTTGTTAATTTTAGAAAATATAAACTTGTATTTGAATACTACATATTATAAATATACAATAGATTGAGACACTTAAAGCATTATTTTAAAATGAAGTGTGACAATCGTTTTTATCTTTCTTATATATGAGCGCCAACAAAGCCATGCAATGGCTATTCACAAGCAAATAACTTCTAAATAAAAAAATTTAAGTTAAACTTATTGTACACAGTTGCACGTAGAAAATAGTTAAGTATATCTAAATTTTAATCCTTGAAAAATCCAATTTGAACTAAACTTGTAAGTTTTGCTAAATCTGAATTCAAATTTAATGTGTATAATTCCAGCAGTAAATTTGTTTTATATGTGAAGCAACTACATGATATAATTCAAGCTCCATTCTAAATTCTACTGAAGCTTGATTTAATACAAGCATGATCACAGTAGCTTAAATTAGATTGCAGGTTGTATGTGATATGGAATGAAGAAATCATGTATTCATTTTGTCAAATATTTTTCTTGAAAAGCAATCCATGTCTTTAATTCTACATGTGTTGTATATTATAATTATATGAAGAATATTTAATATTTTACAGACGCTAAAAAATAGTACCAAACACAAACTTACATGACATGTCAGATATTAACTTATAATTTTTAATTTATTAAAGTTGGAAAGGTTGAAAAATATAATTGATTCTTATGATCTTTAATAATATACCAAGATAACTTTAATTTATTATTTTCTTTTTTGCTAAAAACCATATTTATACAAGAAACGGTCTACAGAAAAATGTTCTAAAGCATATCTTGCATAATTTTATTTTTGGACATTTTTAATTATAAAGTTATGATGTTTAATTGTAAACCATTAAAATTTCCAATTATTGTACCTTTTATTTTGATTTTGATGAAATTAAGAAAATGCATATCTATATATGAATTACATGATTTGACTCATTTATTCATATATATTATCCTTCTTGACTTAAATTTCATTAAAAAAAATCATTTTGATCCTCAAAAACATAAATAATAATAGGATTTCAGTTTTCATTATGTGTTAATTTTCTTTAAAACTGAACATTGAAACAATGTTAAAATGTTTCTGAATTATTTTTTTGTGATTATATGCATATGCTTATAAGGATAGATTGATATACACAAGTAGGAAATGTTAAGGTAGGAGTTTTTTTTTTTTTTTTTTTTTTTTTTTTTTAATATTACATGTTAAAAAAATTATAAATAATTGGAGCTAAGTTTTGTAAAATAATTTTCTAGAGAGATTATGCCTAAAGATTTTTGGGTGCCATTGTTAAAGGATTTTGTTCAGTTGAATAATTCTTCAGAATATAAATTACACCAAGATAGAAGAACAACCAACCTTCCCACTTTCCAATTGTCTTTGCATATTCATCTATTATTGTATCTGACATACATTAGATTTAAACACTTTCAATACAATTTTGAAATACGTGAACTGATAATATAATCACAAAACTGAAAACTAAAAAAACTAAACAATATAAATAAATTGAATGATTTGAAGATTGATTTTTACAATGTTTCATGTAAACACAAGAATGAGAATGAACCAGAAAGAAATTTTAATGTAAGATAGCATCTTTGATTCCATAATTCAGAGAAAATAAAAGAAAAAGAAAAGAAAGAATATGAGAAGGAATGGAAAATGTCTTGGGTTGGAAGAGAAGTGAAGAGGAGGGAGGAAGGGAAGGGAGGGATGGGATCACTTACTTTGTAAGAAAGAGTAGCCGGAAATGTTATGAACCAAGAATTCACGGAATGGGCTTCTTGTGTTGGGTAAAAGAGCAGCTATGTGTGGTGCTGCTGATGCTGCTTGTCTATTATGGAGCAGTGGAGGAGGAGGAGGAGGAGCATAATAATGCCTCAACCTTCTTTTCTCTTCTTTGGCTTTGCCATGTTTGGACTTAGACTTGGACTTGGATTTGGTGCATGGGGAAACGGGCATCATGAAACTAGAGCGTTTCTTAGGGGACTGTGTCCTCCTCCTCATCCTCCTCAATGGCCTCTTTTTTCTCCCCTTCTTCATTCTTTTTGTCATCTCACATGCGGACTTACTCCACTCTCCCTTCTCACCCACCTTGCTTTCTATCCATGATTCCAATAATATTAGTAACACCAAACTACATACTTCTTCTTTGTCTTTTTCTCTTTACTGCATTCATTTGAACCCTCAAATCATTACAACAATGCTTGCTTGCATTCTTCCCTCATTGATATTCACATTTATTTATTTATTTATTTATTTTGTTCATGGTTGACAATTTACTGTTTTTACAAATCTACATTTTTCAATGATGTATGTGATTACAGTATTTTCTCTGGTCTATTGATTATTTTTCATATTATAACTTTGTCATTTTTTCAAAAATATTTCAATTCTTGTAAATATAAAGAAAAACATAAGAAGATATTCTACAACTAATACAAATCACATATTGAACTCAATCATTTCAAGTTGTTTAGTTTTGCAAAAACTATAACTAAATTTTTTTGCAGAGATTGTTCTTAAACTTTGAAAGGTTGCACCTTTTAATAACTCTTTATCTGGAGTGAATTAAAGATTATTAACATAACTGTTTTTTTTTTTTTTTTTTTTTTTTTTTTTAAATGTATGTTTTAAAATTTCTGATGTAATACGTTTCAATTATTTTGAGTTTTTTCATGATTTGTATTTTATACAATAAAAAACATATATATATATATATATAGATATATATATACACACACACACACACACAAGGGTTCTAATTTTCAACTTGCTTATTTTACATTATTAATAATTTTTTAAATTTTTTTTAAAGGTTTTTCACTTAAACATCAAAGGATGTAGTTCTTAGACATACTTCCTTTGATGTTTAATATTAGGTTTTCTGCATCTTCATGTCTCTTTAATACAAGAATATCCAAGATTTCACTACTATTACACCAAAAGCACAGAATGACGTGTTAGTTGAAATTAAAAGAAAAATAATTTCTCTTTGTAAGAATTCCTCTTTGTTCAGTTTTACAGAGGATTCTCCGTAGCGGTCATGTTCAAGTATGAGAGCGATCTGAACAGTGAATTGAGTAGTTCTTTAGTGAAGGATTTAAGATTTGATTTGTTGATAAAATCTGCATCTCAATCAGTGAAGAAAATGGGTGCGGCGTTGTGGGACATAACTTAATGATGAAGGACATTTTGAATCCCGTGGATTACTCCAAACTCATCAATGCAGCAACCATGTCGATGTAGGTGTCATGACATACTGAATTACGCCAAGGGAGTGTGTTATTTAAAAGGAATACAATATCATGAAATCCGAGGGTATTAACATGAAGCAATTTTGGGTCCTGGGTTCCAGTTGATTGTCCTTAGACACATTCTCCAGTGGTAATTTTTAAAGGGCTTGTGAAACTGAGTGATACATAAGTGTATCACTCAGATGCATTGTGTTAAATTGGTTCGATATGTTTGAAGCCTTGCAACTGTTTCCAGCATACAGGTAAGTGTTATTTGTTGTCTTTGCAACTGGTGCTCCTACTAAGAGCCTGCTTTTTTGTTATTGTTCATCGTTTTGTGAATAGCTTACAGATCCAACAGCTTAGAGAGGATTAGATTAGTTGTTTCGCTGGAGATCTGGATCGCCGACAGACTCTTCCTCACGCTGGAATACGCTTCCTAATCACATCTTGCACTTTCGATTCTTGAAGCAAACATGTAGCGCTCCACCTATGAACATTGAACACACAAAACCCTAACAAGGAGAAAAACCCTTTTGTGATGGTGTCGCGATCAAGTTGCACCTCAAAACATACTCAGAACCTTAATTGCTCAACTACCAGAATCGAATCTAACTCATAATTTTCCTAGAGATATCAAAGTGCTCACTCTTAAGTTCTAATTAACTTCCACCTAAGAATCTAAACGATTGCAAATCCACATATTATTCACCAGAGGTCTAATCTTATCAATCTGATCGATTCTTGGATAGAGATACACACACCTGGCCCACGGTAGCTGCACTGGAGTGGCGGTAGTTGCGGGGGTCGCAGTGGTCGCCATGGGTCATGCGTCGATTAGCCCACCACTTTCAATCGAAGTTATCACACCGCAGAAAAACTAAATGAGGGCCACTTCACAGTAGTACCCGAAATTTGTTGAGGCTGATACCAATGTTCGCAAATTTCCACAGAATGACCAGGGCCACAAATCACAAGTTTCTTCAAGGTGAGAAACAAGCACAACAACCGGTAAGGCAATCAATTGCATGAACAGTAGAACACATCATTTTCTAGTATAATCAAAGTTACCAAAATTACATCATTTCATAATCGATTGCCTAGAAGTGTAGCAATTTGTATGGATCTCTGCCAAACTACGTACAATTCTAGCACATAAATATGAGATGTTGTGTTGTTACTTGGTTCTACCTTCCACCGTCAAGATTAAAATATTCATACTTCAAGATATAACCGCAAGATGTGCAAGAAGACAACCTTAAAATTGGATTGCATAATCCACACATACAAGTTGAAAACCTGTATCCGGTGAATTGTACCAATTTGGAGAGAATACAAAGCATAAGTGATGGACTTTCAACGTAAGAACCAAACAATCCAAGATTATATATGTAATTGCTCGTTTTACTTATTCCAGAAGAAACCTCCCAGCATAAACCCATATAGGGGGGATTCGAACACATGGAATGACCATGTATATGAACTCCAATTGTTAGGGTCATTTAATTAACCGCTACTGCTGAATGCTTACCATACTGAAGAACACTTAACTTTTTCTCCTATTATCCACTCTCTCATATCAATACAATAACATCCACGACAACGATTTCAGTACCTTGTATAATTCACGAATACACAAGCATATTCCAAACCCTAGAACGAACAGCTTCCAATCCACAAAATCTAATCAAGACAATTCCTTCGATTATAATTCCTCTCGACTAAACTTACAACCTTGTAATAAACAGTGACTGGAAACTTCCATACGTTCTCAATCTTTCACAACAATTGATAAACAGTGATCCATAAACAACTTCATAAATCAAACATTAATTCATTAAATCGATTCTCTTCATTAGAAGCAACACTAACACAAAAGAAACAAGAAAACTAAGAAGAAGAGATAGTACCAAGCTTATCCCCGGCTCAGTACTATCGCAGTCTGGCATTTTCTTCCTCTCTCCCATCCTCCTTATACTACCCCAAGATACCAACTCCTATACTACAGATGGTAACTACTGTTCCTGACTATTCATCCATTCTACCTGCTGAACCATCTTTTCAGTAGTTATCTATCCCTGTTTATACTATACACTAGGTATCTATATTCTAAAAATAACTACTTATTCTACATAGCCCCACTCCTAACTATGTAGCGTCCTCGCAAACACTCAATTGATATCTATCTAAAAATTATCTAACAAAACTCTACAAAAATTACGATCCCTCTAGCCTATCTAATTAATCAATTGCCACAGTATCTGTTATTGGTTCCACCAATTTCGGTTCCAACTGCAAATCTTCGTCCTCCTCCAATCCTTCCATCAGCTCCTACCTCAACTGAGCTGAAAGGCCTTCATTGTACTCGCCCAGTTCATAGACTTGAGCTTCCAATTTCAAGATCCGGACATCTCTCAATTCCAACTGGCGCTGAAAGTGACTCCTCTCTTCTGGAACTTCGGGAACTAGCAATGTTGATACTTGTGCTTGATCAATATTGACTAAATCTTCTGCCAATCTTGTCACCTCAGCGTTCAAGGCCTCAATTTCAGCCCTTAACCGCTTCATTTCATATCTGTATTGGTCACTCAATACCAATTTCTCTTGCGCCAATAACTCGGTCTTTTCTCGTTCCATTACCAACTGACCCTTCGCTTTTTCCAGTTCCAAAATTAAATGACTACGAGCCCGGAATGTCCGTGAAAGGTAATGAGAAGTAATCTTTCTTGGTGGCCGCATTAAGTTTCTGGAAATCTTGACAAATTCGGATTTTTCCATTCTTTTTTGGCACCATCACGATTGGAGAATTCCACTCACTATTTGGTACCAGGTAAATAAAACCAACCACAAGAAGCTTGTCCAATTTATCTTTAACCATGAAAAAATATTTAGGATTAAGGCAATGTTGCCTCTACCATACCGGTTTAGCGTTCTCTTTTAAAATGATACGATGCTCACAGACTTCAACGGGAATACCTTTTAAATCATCATAAGTCCAAGCAAAAGTAGATTTATGATGCAAGAAAAATTCGGTCCAAAAAGTCAACTCTTGTTCCTTAATACCTTCGTAGATCTTAATTGTCCGAGGTTCTACTATGGTCGCCAAGTTGATAGTTTGATATAAAGGTGCAACGGCGATGTTCTGTTTCAATCCCCGCATTGGTTTAAAGTCAGTCGATAAGTTCGACATGTATGAAGTACTGAATCCTGTATCTAGGGCACTAATATGGTGCACATCATACTTGGTCATCCAATCACTACTAACATAATCCGAGTTTTTTGAGTCCGTTGGATATATCAAGTACTCCCCCGGACCTCCACATTGGTACACCACTCTAGGGTGTAGTGCTGCCTCCAAGGGCACCTCCGTAATTGATGCTATTGCGTCGTCATTGGAGCTAAGCTCATCGTCCGACGTTAATTGAGATGCTGGCAATTGAGACTCCCCGTGATAGTATACTGGATACATTTGTAACACCATTTTGTCTCTGCCCTTGCCAATTGTCTAAGTACCCCGATCCCAATCGTTCTTGGCCTTTGCTTGATAAAGCCAAGGTCGTCCCAATAAAATTGGATACGATAAAGTCAAACGTTGTAACCGAAAGATGATATAGTCGATTTCATATGCACTACCGGCAATCATAGTTTGAACACTTCATAAGATATCCATTAATTTAACCCAGCTATGATCTGCTATCCGTAATACCAATTTTGTGGGTACTAAGTGTTCCAAATCTAAAGCATCCATTATATCAGCATTCATTAAATTGATGCTGGAACTACCATCTACCTGAATGTCCTAGATCATAACACCATTAATCGAAACATCGATGGTTGGTGCACCTAGGTCAGGGTTCAAACTGACTTCATAAACTTCTTTATTACGATGCCTATATCATATTAACGATGAATTCAATGTAGAACGGTACTTTGGTGCGACCGCTAGAAGTTGCTTCATAGAAATAGAAGGTTGAATAGCATCCAGATCCTTCAAAATATCATAGGGTTCCATATTTAGGATAATTTCCAATACCTTCTTTCTTTTCATTGGTTTGAATTTAACTCCGTGAGATAAGATATTCTTCCATCCTAGACTCGAAATTGGAATAGCAGCCGGGGCTTCCTTAGAATTCCCGCCCCCGAGAGGATCTTTCAACGGATAGGACGTTTCTCAAAACTACGTAGAGATCAGAACTGCTTAGAACGGAACCGAGGCCTCCGTAATTCGGACCTCATTGGGTTGTGCTACCGAGTCAGGTCTCATATTGGATACGAAGCCCGTAACAGGACCTGGATTGGTTGATCCCGGCCAATTGGCATGTGGAATCAAATTAGATTCCTCAGTCTGTTGAGGTCTCAATATTGAGATACGTCTCAATATTGATATTGGTTCGTTTAGCCCTGTGGACGGTACTACTTGCTCTCCTATGATTGGTTCATCCATGTCTTGAATTGAATTCTTGTCTTTTTGTTGGCCTTTAGTAAGCACTGCATTCACCACCTCGATACGATGTATAGGTGTGTCTCATTGAACAGGGTCTTTGTCCTTTGTCGGTTGGCTTGTTTGCATTTGCTAGTCCCGATTATTATAATTAAAGGGCACATTGCACAGCTGATAAGTGTAACCAGACTGCTTATAATTTCCACATATTGGAGCATAGTTATCACTGGCCCTTGGATTAGGACATTCATTCGCATAATATCCAATTTGTCTACAACGATAGCAACGAAGTGGTCTCCTGCCAACTCCTTCAGGGATAATGGGTGTCTCTACTGGTATATAACGGCTAGGTCTGTTCTATGTTGGATGAGTAAAGGATCCTGGTTGACTCATTGTCACTGTAGAGTCTGGCATTGGCTTCGTCATGGGTGGATATTGATGGTATCCTGGTTGATTCATCGCCAATCCGTGAGTATTGGATACACCTTCTTGGTGAAATTCAGAGTTGAAGAAATTAGAATAATTCTTGCTTTGTTTATTCGCTCGATTTCCATTCTAGCCAAACCTATTATTTGTCAATACTTGATTGACATCCCACAAAGTTGGTTGAGTCATTATCTGGTCACTGAGTTGTTGTTGTTTCCGTAAATTCCAACAGTTGGTGGTAATATGCTTGCCCCCGCAAAAGGTACATTGTACAGTCATTTGGGGTAGTGAAGGACATTCTATTACTAAATGACCTTGCCCTTTATAATTGCTGCATCAGACATTAGGATGCATATTGGTTGGTTTATGCCTTTTTTCTTTATCATTGGCCAGATTCACAGCCAATTCATCCATTTTTTTTGTCAATGTTAACAACAATGACTTATTGGGATCCCTTGATACCAATGCATTTGGCAATTATTTTGTAGGTATTGGTTTCTGATATGCAAAATAAGGCGCATACAAGTGTGATGATGATGGTGGTATAGCTTGCAATGGAACAACATCCACTATTCCCTGTGGAATTGTACCATAATCATTCCTTCCCAGATAACTTTTCGATGCATCATTCCAATTTGTTATTTGATAACTTCCTTGAGATGGAATCATTGTGGCTCCAACTGTTAAGTTTTGGTCATAGTGACATTCCTCCCATACTTTTGCTCGCTCAAGAGATGATGCAATGGTGGCTGATTGGGCCTCCTTTACAAACATTTTCAATTCTAGTGGGTATAGTCTATTAATCAATATGGACAACACAAATGATTTTGGCATTTGGTTATTTGACCATTTTCGAAGTATATCCGCTACACGACCATAATATGACTGTACCGCTTCCCCTGGTACCATTCTGCTGTTCATTATTTTTTCTCTAAGACGTTCTTCAAAACCAATTAGTCGAAAATGGACTAAAATATATTTTTCAATGCCTCTCAATTGATAAATTGTCCCACAAGTTGGCGGTGTTGTGTTGTAACACGAGTATATTGTGAAAATATAAAAAAAGGGGACTTTTATTAATGATTCAGTTATCTCGAATATTGGGAGCAACGACCGATTGCAGTGCCAATATTTAGGGGCAGGTTCAGTCACCCCAATATAGTCAGCCGGGGCATACTGAAATGCTCCATTTGATTCCAATAATGGGAGTGAGCAGAAAGGGAAAGGACCAATTCAACGACGGGTGAGCTTGGTTCGAAGAGCCAATTGGATCTAATTTCAAGACATCCTATCCAGGTCCTATTATGGGCCTCTTACCCAATATGAGACCTGACTTAGTCTGACAACCCAATGTGGTCCAATTACGGGAACATCCAAGTCTTACTATGAGCCTCTCAGCCAATATGAGACCTGAATTGGTCGGGTGACTCAATGTGGTGCCGATTACGAGGCTCCGATTGTCACGGCCATAATCATGTAAGCTAATAATTACATATAGAAATAGGTAGAAGTAAGTAAAAGTAGATAAAAGTAAGTTAATTCTATAATATTTAATATAGAAGCTTCCTAGAAACTTCCTAGATGCTGCTTTGACTTCATAGGTGTCTTTAATTGACTTTTTGGATTAGAAACGTGGTCAACAAGTTGGCCATGTGCCACATATGTTGTTAGCTTGAAGATCAAGCTAACTATGTGGCCCACACGTAGAAAAACTTGCCTTGTAAGTCAAGGCATGTGTCCTACAAAGTCAACACATATTGGAGGTCCTATAGAACATCGCCACGTAGCCCCTAGTTAGATAGTATATATAGAGACAAGAGTGAAGGCTTCTTCACTCTTGTCAACTCCTTTCTTGCTTCTAGTCTAGTTTCAAGGGTCTCTAGTTTTCTTGTCTTTTGGCAATAGCCATTCCAGTTTCTATTTCAATATATATACTTATTTATATATATTTTGTTACGTCTCTTTGAGTGAAGGCTCGCTTGTCTGAATTATTTTTCATCGAGTTCTTGTCCTTGACAGATTGACAAGAGTACATTTACAATATCAGAGCTTTGTTTTTTCTTGAGTAAGAGTGGATTACCCCTTTCTCTTGACAAGACATAAGCGTATTGGAAGTTTGCGGATTACCCACTTCTAAACTGATATTGTTCTTAGTATCTTCTTTGTTATCAAGTCTTTCTTTTCTTTTGTCTTGAGCAGTATCAAACAAATTTTTCTTCTTAGTGTTATTATGGCAGAGCTTGTTGAAATAAAGAGTGCAATGGCACAAATGCAAGAGCAAATGAGGAAGTTAATGCTTGCGATGCATCAACTCAATTCACCAACACAGGAAAGAACAAGAATGGCAGAAAGTGGGGATATAGAGATGATCGGAGCTGCTTCAACATCTACAACAAATCACGTTCCTTCTCCAATTCTACAACACCCTGTAAGCACTAGAGAACCAAGAATTGCCTTACCCGAGAAATTTGATGGTACGAGATCAAAGTTTTGAGGGTTCATCAATCAAGTACAATTGGCAATTGAACTTCAACCGCAAAGCTATCCAACTCCAGGATCACAAGTCAGGTTTATTGACACTCTACTTTCTGGTTCTGCATTATCGTGGTTTTTGTCTTTTCTTGAACAACAAAATCCAATATTGGACAATTTGGAAGCTTTTTTGGCAGAGTTTCGATCTATGTATGGTGAACACGATGCAACTCGTGTTGCAACAAATAAGATCCGAATTTTGCGACAAGGAAATTGCTCAGTAACAGTATATGCTTCACAATTTCGACAACTTGCAATTGACATCAAGTGGGATGATGCTGCACTCATCAGTCAATTTCTTTATGGATTGCAATACGAAGTAAAGATATTGATGCTCAACTTACCTGATCCTCAAACTTTGAGTCAAGCAATCGATTTTGCGGTAAAATGTGATAATCGACTTTTTGAATTTCGATCCGAGAATCATTCACGGGAACCTCAACGTTATTACTCAATGGCAACATCAACATCTTTGCCAAATGTACATTCGGAAGTAGAAGACATGCAAATTGACGCGGTACGTTTTAAACCCCTAAATGAACAAGAAAAGATTCGTCGTCGTTAAGAAGGATTATATTTATATTGCGGAGAACCTAAGCACACTGGTCGACATTGTCCAAAGAAATGACGCAACTATAAAATGAGGGGTATGACGGTCAAAGAAGACAACATGTCAGAAAACGGATTCGTCCAGCTACAATAGGGACCGTGCAGCTGGAACCTTGTACAATTCCTAATGAAGGTCCTATCCTCTCCTCAGAACCCTCTCCTTGTTTTATAATAGACTTATACTTAGGACCTAAGAATTACAAAGCCTCTGCTTTATTAGATTCGGGAGCCTCAGCATGTTTTTTAGATGAACAATTTGTTAAAAGTCGTAAAATACCCTTTGTACAGAAACCTAAACCAGTACATGTAGAAGTCATAGATGGTCGTCCCTTGTCTTCTGGAGATGTCACTCATGAAACTCATCCTATAAAAGTAACAATAGACGGTCATGATAGCTACATAGCTTTAAATATAATTAAATCCCCGTCCAATCCAATTATTTTAGGTTTATCCTGGCTAGAAAAATATAACCCTTGAATAGATTGGAATTTATGTAAACTTGACTTTTCCTAGAGCGTTATTAATAGTTCTACCAACCAAGTAAAAAATTATAAGTCTAGTATAGTAAAATCCGTACTGATAGGTGCAAAATCATTTATACACGCAGCAAAAGAAGGATCAACTTTTGCTATTTATGCTGCACCTATTTCTGAAAACGTAAAGACTTCAAGTAGCATTCCAAGTCAATATCAGGAGTATCAAGACGTTTTTGAGAAAAAAAATGCAGATATTCTTCCTGAGCATCGCCCATATGATAGTTCAATCGACCTCAAGGAAGGAACTCAGCCACCATTTGGACCAATTTACAGTTTATCGCAAGATGAGATGGCTGAACTCAAGACATATATTGACGAGAATTTAGCGAAGAATTTCATATGCCATTCAAAATCTCCAGCAGGAGTTCCAATTCTATTCGTAAAGAAAAAAGATGGATCTTTACGAATGTGTGTTGATTATCGAGGACTCAATAAGATCACAATCAAGAACAGGTATCCATTACCTTTGATATCAGGACTCCTTGACCAGTTGAATCAAGCTAAGATCTATACAAAAATAGATCTAAGAGGAGCATATAATCTAGTACGGATCAAAGAAGGAGATGAATGGAAGACTGCGTTTCGAACCAGGTATGGACATTTCGAATATAATGTCATGCCCTTTGGACTCACGAATGCACCAGCTGCTTTTCAACATCTCATGAATGATGTATTTCATGAATTCTTAGACAATTTTGTCATCTGCTATCTAGACGATATCCTGATCTATTCTAAGAACGTCGAAGAACATGAAATACATGTTCGTCAAGTATTACAAAAACTTAGAGATGCAGGATTATACGCCAAGATGGAAAAGTGTGTATTTCACACTACTCAAGTTTACTTTTTAGGATACATCATTTCAAATGATGGTCTCATGATGGATTCTAAGAAAGTCCAAACAATCATGGATTGGAAGATTCCAAGGACAGTAAGAGATGTTCAATGTTTCTTGGGATTTGCCAATTATTATCGGATCTTCATCAAAGATTTCTCACGAGTTGCAGCTCCACTTACACGCTTGACTAGTAAAGATAAATTCCAATGGAATCAAGAAGCGGAAGCAGCATTTGAAGCCTTGAAGACATCGTTTGTCTCTGCACCAATCTTATATCGTGTTGACTTTTCCAAGGCATTTTTTATGGAAACAGATGCATCAGATTTTGCCTTGGGTGCAGTTTTATCATAAATGGGAACAGATGACAAACTTCATCCGATAGCTTTTCATTCAAGAAAATTCTCAGCAGCCAAGATCAATTATGAGATCCACGATAAAGAACTTCTTGCGATCGTGGATTCCTTTCAAGAATGGCGTCATTATCTAGAAGGCACTTTTAGTCCAGTCACTGTGTATACAGATCACAAGAACCTCGAGTATTTCATGTCAGCACGCGTGTTGAATCGTCATCAAGCTCGTTGGAGTATGTCTTTGTCAAGATTCGAGTTCATTATCACTTATCGGCCAGGAAAACAACAAGGTTTGTCTGATGCCCTATCTAGACGTTCTTATTTTGTACCAAAAGAAGGAGATGCAGCTTTTGAGAAACAAAGAACGGTCGTCTTGAAACCGGAGCAATTTCATCTCCGAGCAATGAAATCAACATTGACGGTTGATTCAACTTTTTTCAAGTAAATCCAGTCCAGTATGTCCTCAGACCCTCTTATTCATGATATCGAGAATAATTCTTCCAAGTCTCATGATCCTTCTAAATTCGAGTTCAAGAATAATCTATTATATTTTGAAGGACGCCTATATGTTCCAGAAGGAGAAGCACGTTTACGTGTTCTTCAAGCACGTCATGACTTTCCAGCAGCAAGGCACTTTGGATATAATAAGACTTTGGAACTCATATCAAGAGATTTTTGGTGGCCACAAATATGGAAGTCAGTCAAAGACTTTGTACAATCATGTGATATTTGTTCAAGATCAAAAATTCCTCGTCATCGACCTTACGGACTTCTTCAGCCATTACCTATACCAGAACAACCATGGTCTTCTGTTTCTATGGATTTCATCACAGATCTTCCAAGCTCAAGATCTTATGATTCTATATTTGTGATAGTAGATTGTTTCACCAAGATGGCACATTTTGTGCCATGTACAAAATCTATCACAGGTGAAGAAACAGCTAAGCTTTTCATTGATAATATCTATCGCTATCATGGATTACCTAAAGATATCATATCAGATAGGGGAACTCAATTTGTGTCAAGATTTTAGAGGACCTTTTTCAAGATTTTAAAAGTGGACATAAAGCTATCTTCGGCTTTCCATCCTCAAACTGATGGACAAACAGAGCACGTAAACCAAGTCTTGGAGCAATATTTAAGGTGTACTATCAACTACCAATAAGATGATTGGACAACCCTTCTGCCATTGGTAGAGTTTGCTTATAATAATACGGTACATTCTTCCACGCAACAAACACCTTTCTTTGCCAATTATGGCTATCATCCACGACTTGATACTTTTGATTTTTTAAAAGTTGATAATCCTGCAGCAGAAGATATGGCAAATCGATTGTCAGAGTTACATGCAATAATGAAGACGCAATTGAAGGAAGCTCAAGAACGACAAAAGATAAATACAGATCTATATCGTAAGAAGCAACCACAACTCAACGTGGGTGATAAGGTATGGCTACTTCGTCGCAATATCAAGACTACTCGACCTTGTGACAAGTTGGACTATCGTAGGCTTGGCCCCTTTTCTGTTTCTGAACAGATCAACCCAGTTGCATATCGGTTACATCTACCGGAGTCAATGAAGATCCATCCTATATTCCACGTGTCTCTTCTTGAACCATATAAGACAGTGGATATACAAGGAAGAAGACAAATGCCACCGCCTCCTATAGGAGTAGATAATAATGAAGAATTTGAGGTGGAAGAGATATTAGACTCAAGGCGGCGTCAAAATAAGCTGGAATATCTTATTCATTGGCGCGGATATGATATTAGTGAACACACATGGGAGCCATCCAGGAATCTAGCAAATGCATCAGCTAAAGTCAAAGTTTTTCATCAACGACATCCATCAAAACCAAGATGAAAATCTCTTATAAAAGAGACAAGATTGAGACAAGATAACATTCAATTTCCTATCCTTGTTTTTAACTTCTTTGCATTTGTGATGCTAATTAGATGGAGAGCCAACAATCAGCGGATTCAACTCAAGAACCTTCGTTTGTTGACCTGCCGGACGAGACATTACGATTGTCACAACCTTCAAGACGACGCAATCGAGATGAAGATCTTCAAGAACGACATGTTCTTCCTCGAATAGATGGTGAGATACAACGCGTTTGGTATCACGATTTGGGAAGGGACTCTCGATGTTTGGTGATTTTGCTAGAGGTAGGAACAACTCCTGATGGTGTTCCGAATATTCTATTTGAAGGAAGTTACAAAAGCCTCAACAATGATCAAATAACTGGGTGGTCTTCTCGCCCTGGTATGGGACACTACCGATTGTTGAGAGGCCCTATCAATCATCTTCGAAGAGAACAGGGATCAGAGTATGTGGCGAATACAAATCGTCGCATCATAGATTTCCTCAAAATATAATTACCGCTCCTCGTGGAACTCGTCTCTAGAAGGGGGGGTAATGTCACGGCCATAATCATGTAAGCTAATAATTACATATAGAAATAGGTAGAAATAAGTAAAAGTAGATAAAAGTAAGTTAATTCTATAATATTTAATATAGAAGCTTCCTAGAAACTTCTTAGACGTTGCTTTGACTTCATAGGTGTCTTTAATTGACTTTTTGGATTAGAAACGTGGTCAACAAGTTGGCCATGTGCCACACATGTTGTTAGCTTGAAGATTAAGCTAACTATGTGGCCCACACGTAGAAAAACTTGCCTTGTAAGTCAAGGCATGTGTCCTACAAAGTCAACACATATTAGAGGTCCTATAGAACATTGCCACGTAGCCTCTAGTTAGATAGTATATATAGAGACAAGAGTGAAGGCTTCTTCACTCTTGTCAACTCTTTTCTTGCTTCTAGTCTAGTTTCAAGGGTCTCTAGTTTTCTTGTCTTTTGGCAATAGCCATTCCAGTTTCTATTTCAATATATATACTTGTTTATATATATTTTGTTACGTCTCTTTGAGTGAAGGCTCGCTTGTCTGAATTATTTTTCATCGAGTTCTTGTCCTTGACACCGATTCCGTTTCAGGCTGTTCCATCCTTTGTGCCATTTCGGGAACGTCCTTTCGGTAAAAGGATCTCTTAAAGGTAAAAACGGAGGAGAAAGCTCTAATGGCAGGAGCCAATTTCGGATCCAAGACGGAAGATTGAAGAAATTCAAAAGCTAGGGTTTGAGAGAGGGGAGAATTAAGATTAAAAGGGAGGATAGGTTAAGAAATGAAAGGGGAGAGAATAAGGGTTTGAGAAGGATTGGAAAGCGAGCTTCATACTTCGGGGTGGGAAAAAAGATAGAGAATTGGGTTTTTTTTTTTTCATAGGGTTTTAGGAAGACTGAGGCAATCGTTGCTGAAGTTAGTGCTGTACTGGTGAATCGAGATTTTAATGAAGTGGATGTGATTACTCTTGACTGTTTTGTGAAATCGAAGTTATGTCTGTGATTGAAGAATTAAAAAGGTGTCTATAGGATTGAATATTTGGAGTGAATGAAATTTATTGGGTTAATCTAACAAGATAGTCAGTGGATACAAGATCGTGAGTATAAAGCGGTATCGAAGATTAGCAGTTTGGGTTGTTTGGGGTTCTCTATAACATCTAGAGACCTACCGGCTGGGGCAAAAAGGATTTTGGTGAGCAATTGAAGGACATCTATATAGATTTACGGTATATTTTTACAGTTGTTTAGATTCCAACAGTCAAAAACCGATAGACTGCTTGAATATTAGCAAATCTCCATACTACTTTCTACAGCTAGACGCCCGATGCATTTTCGAGCAAGAAAGCATGTAATATGACAGCGGTTATATCACTCAAACACTGTGTCTTTGAATGTCGTTGGCAGCCATCTCAGCCAAATGTCTTCTGTTCTTCCATTATTGGCTATACACGCCGTCAAGAATTGAGAAAAATATTGATCTTGATCTTCATCTGGAAAATCCCAAAAAGTAGGTAATGGCACAACGCTAGTCATTCGATTGCCCACTGCACCCATTTGAACTGCAATCGGAACTGCTGGTCCTCTAGATGTCATTAAAGATGCCGATGTTCCATTCAATTTCTTATTAAAATAAAAACTGTCTCCCGCAAAATTTTTTTTTGGACTTCTAGGCCTTCCTGATTGACTATTATTATCCCAAAATAATTTTACTAGTTGAATATGAGGTGAAAACGATAGGTTTTGATATACTTTGAATTAGTCTTTATTGGCAAGTGATTTATGCCAATCTTTAGAACCAGTCTTGTTAGGATCGGATGTATTTTCAATTGAGAAGATACTCAGTGAGGTATCTAATTCCTCTGTGCCTTCCTCGTTTTCAGTTAATGGCTTCGAGAGGTTTGCTGGACTATTAGCAGCGCTCCTCGCAAGTGCTCTTGGTAATTTCTTTAACGGTATGTACTTCTGAAATATTAGAGGTCAATCGTCTTCTGGGTACAATCGAATATGTCGACAGGCATGCAACCACGACTTAATCCAACTTTGTCGATGCTTCTTTTTTAATTTGTGATCTCGCTCATTATGCAACAAATTTCTTGCTTGCAATCACTATGTTCTTTCCTTTGATGGCTTTATTCTCTTTGCTATTAAATTCTCATTCTTAATAACCATACTCTTTCATTTTTTCTACTGAGTTTGCTTCCTAATTTCCTTTACTGCTTCGACAGTTAATTCTTAACACTTAATAATGTTGTCAATCCCCAGTAGTGGCGCCAAAATGTGATTGCTCGTTTTACTTATTCCGGAAGAAACCTCCTGGTATAAATCCATATAGGGGGGATTCGAACATGGAAAATGACCATGTATATGAGTTCCAATTGTTAGGATCACATAATTAACTGCTACTGCTGAATGCTTACCATACCGAAGAATACTTAACTTTTCCTCCTATTGTCCACTCTCTCATATCAATACAATAACATCCACGAAAACGATTGCAGTACCCTGTGTAATTCACGAACACACAAGCATATTTCAAACCCTGGAACGAATAACTTTCAATCTACAGAATCTAATCAAGACAATTCCTTCGATTACAATTCCTCTCGACTAAACTTACAACCTTGCAATAAACAGTGACTGGAAACTTCCATACGATCTTAATCTTTCACAACAATTGATAAACAGTGATCCATAAATAACTTCGTAAATCAAATATTAATTCATTAAATCGATTCTCTTCATTAGAATCAACACTAACACAAAAGAAACAAGAAAACTAAGAAGAAGAGATAGTACCAAGCTTATCCCCGGCTCAGTACTATCGCAGTCTGGCATTTTCTTCCTCTCTCCCATCCTCCTTATACTACCCCAAGATACCAACTCCTATACTACAGATGGTAACTACTGTTCCTAACTATTCATCCATTCTACCTGCTGAACCACCTTTTCAGTAGTTATCTATCCCTGTTTATGCTATACACTAGGTATCTATATTCTGAAAATAACTACTTATTCTACAATATATTGACTGTGACTGTCACGCTGCATACCAAAAGTTATTGTATTTGTAGCAACAACTGTATACAACTATCATCATTGAATTATATAATTTTGAATTGGCAAGTGAAATCCACCCATCCAGAGTGAAAACAAAGAGACACAAAGAGTATAACACTAAGAGACAAAGAAGATTTTTGATTGGCAGTAAAGAAGCAAACTGTGAAATACATAAGAACTTGTGGAACTCATGGGAATTTATGAGATTTCAAAAGAACTTTTGGAAACACTTTTTGTGCCTAATGGTATTGTATAATATGTTGTCTTGTTTAGGAATGCAACAAGCACTTGGTTATGGAAGGTAAACTAGAAATTACAACAAACAAAGACCTTAATAATCCTAATAGAATCATAAGTAAACTCCAATTAAATCTTAATAGTCTCACTCAAAGTTTAATCAAATCCAAAAAAAGTCTTAAAAAAATACTAAGAGTCATAAAGGAATCATAAATCATTTTAAAGAAATTCTAAAAATATTATAAATACTCTAAAGAAATATTAAAAAAAAAAACCATTAAGCAATAATAATAATATCTTAAAAAATATTAAAAAAATCTCAATAAAACTTCAATAAATTCTAATAAAATTTTAATCAAAATCTAAATAAATTCTTTTGAAAACTTAATTGAATTCCAAGTAAATTTTAATCAATCTTTAAAACAATATTAATACATCAAAAACTATTAATTAAATAGTTTATCTTGATTACAATATTTTATATATTTTAATCTTCAAGCAAACAATAAGAATATTAAGTTAAAAAAAATTGAACTTATCAATTGAAAAAAAGAGCTTTTAATTTGCTTGGATGTTGGTCTTTCTTCTTTTTCAATCTTTATATTGATCTTCTAGCAACAATGACTCATTGTTGAACTATTTGTTTTTCTTAAAATTAAAAAAATTAATAAAACTTAAACTAATTATATTCTTACAAAATTTTGTATTAATCTAATTGGTAAATTTTTTAAGATTAAAAAAACTCTCATTGATCCTAAAAATCAAATATTAGAGATCTTAATCCAATCAAATTCATAAAAATCCATATTTATTCTAATAATTACCTAGATTATATGAATAAATAGAAGAAAATAAAAATAAATAAATTTAATAATATCTTATTAAGTACCTATCTTATTTGTAAAAAAAAAGATAAATTGTTGTAACTATGTGTATATTATCAAAGACTTAATAAGATTATTATCAAAAATATGTGATAGATACATTATATAGAAGTTCAAACAAAAAGCCATAGAAGCCACAGAAGAGTTTCAACAAAAAAACTAATATGAACTTGATTAAATTTGAAGAATACAAGATCAACGTCATAAGAGTTGAGCTAGACCTCTAAGACACATATTGTCAAGACTAAAGATCCCTTCAACCTTCATTCTAATATATACTAGATATTAAGAGGCTTCTCAAAAAGTTCCTATGTTACTTGGAAACAAAGCAGCCTTATAATCTTTCTTAGACAACTTCTTTAATTTTCCTTGAACTTTTTAGAACTGTCAAAATATTATAAGAATCTTTTAGAATCTTTTAGAATATTATAAAAATATTTTTAGAATATTTTTTAAAATATTTTAAAAATCTTCTAAAATTTGATAGAATATTTTGAAAAGATACTTAAAATCTTCTCATTGGATGTCTATAATATCACCTCTTCTTTTAATTGTGAATTTTGCAAAGAGTATTAGTTTCACATTTGGAAGAATTTAAGGATTTATTGAATAATAGCTACAATATATGCTATCCGTTGATCTCTATTCAAAAATTAGACTGATCTATTAAGATAGCAATAATAACCATCTTCATCTGGTTTTAAAAGACTTATTCTTTAGACTTGGTTAGTATTAAGGCCTTCAAAATATCTATAAAAAGTCACTTTAGTTCTATTAGAAATACTTTTATTATCTTAAAAGACCATAAATTAATAAAAATAGTAAAAAAGAAATAAATAATTAATATGGTTGATATTAAAGTTAAGTTGAGAGTAGAATTGGGCTAAAAAATTCCTATGATAGATTGGATTGATATTTGGGGATTGATAGTTTATAGGATAAGATATTAGGGGCCATACACAGGATAATGATTAAAAATCAAGAAATGGAATTAACTTGATATTAGAATAATAACTAGATATAAGACAAGAAGATCTTGACTAGACCACATGAAGTGAGTTGTTAAATTTAGGATCTCCTCAACCTCCACTCCTATATATAATAGGTCCTAAGAAACTTCTTCAGAAGTTTTCATGGGACTTGGAAACAAAGCAAGCCTAAGATCCTTTTGTGGCAATTTCTTAAATCATCTAAACACTCCTAGAACCTTCCAAAATCTCCTATGATTTTTTAGAACTTTCTTAGAATCTATTAGAACCTTCTAAAATCTTTTTAGAACCTTTTAGAACCTCCTAGAACCTTCTCAAGCCTTCTTTAGTTGTATGTCCATAATACATCTCCTCTATTAGCTTCAAGGTTTCTAAAAAGCAATGTTGCTACAAGCCAGTACATGCATAAGAAGTTGAAGATCTGTCATATGGTCTCCACTATATATTCCAATTATTTTTCATGAGGCAAATGGTTCATAGGCCTCTGTAGGCATCGATAGTGCCTTAAGTCTTCTACTTGTAACCAAGCATGAACTTTGGTACCTTCGTCATAGAATTATCCTACAAATATTCTTTTGGGATATCCTTCATAAGCATGTTCTATTACAAATATAATTACAAGCGATCTATTACTGGGTATCTTTTGAAGTCTTTGTGATTGAGGCGGCTCTTTATCTTAGGGTCATCTCTACGAGCTACTTAGTTGAGATGGTATGATCAATAGGATGTCTATCTCTTGACTATCTATATCACATAAAGTAGACAAGATCAAAAGATATAAAAGACATGAATTTCAAAGAAAGAGAATCCTTAATACACTCTTCTATCACTGAAGAGAACTAGAAAGTCACTCAAAAAGGTGATGTAATATTAACTAGAATGGCTATTGCCAAAAACAAAAAAAACTAGAAAGTCTTGAAATAAGACTAAGACTAAAAAGGTATTGACAAGAGTGAAGAAGGCTTCACTCTTGTCTCCATATATACTATCTAACTAAGAACTATGTGGCAATGTCCTATAGGACCTCCAACATGTGTTGACTTTGCTAGCCACATGATTTATCTTGCAAGACAAGTTATCTATGTATGTGCTATGTAATTACCTTTTTCCACAAGCTACTACATGGAAATAACTTGTTCTATAAGTTACTAATACAAGGTTAGCTTTTTGGCCAAGTTTCTAACTTACAAACACATCTAAAGTCAAAACCGTATCTAGAAAGCTTCTCTAGAAAACTTTATGAAATTATTCTATATTTACCTACTTCTACTTAATCATATAAGTAACTATTGAGGTAAATATATATATTCATGACATTATCCCCCTTTCTAGGGACGAGTTCCATGAGGAGTAGTCTTCATATATTGACAAAGTCTAAGATGTGGCAAATTATATTTGCTACATATTTTGATCATTGCTCTCTTTGAAGATGGTTGATAGGTCCTCTCAACCATCTATAGTGTCCCATACCAAGGCGAAAAGACCACCTTGTTATTTGGTCATTGTTGAGGCCTTCATAACTTCCTTCAAATAAAATATTTGAACCACTGGTAGGAGTTGTTCCTACCTCTAATAAAATCACTAAACATCGGGAGTCTCTTCTAAGGTCGTGATACCAAAGACATTGTATCTCACCATGTATTCGAGGAAGGACATGTTGTTCTTGAGGATCTTCATGTCAATTTCGTTGTCTTGAAGGTTGTCACAATCGTAATGTCTTGTCCGGTAAGTCTGCAAATAAAAGCTCTTGAGTTGAATCTATTGGTTGTTGGTGTTCCATCTCATCACAAATATACAGAAGCTACAATGAAAGATAGAAGGTAGAATGTTATTTTCCTTTGGTCTTGCTATTCTCCATCTTCGTTTTGATGGATGTCATTGATGAAAGTCTTCAACTTTCTTTGCTGTATTTGCAAGTTTCTTTGATGGCTCACATGTACAATTACTAATATCATATCCGCTGTCATGATGTAACATGGATAATAAGTGAAAGGGTGAAGAAAATATCATGTTTTGAGGATCTCACTTCAAAAATATTATAGAAAATTATCTTGGAAAAATAGATATTAGTCAAAGGATAGAAAAATTAAAGGTGCTAATACTGCCTATTTACAAATTATGCTTCTATTTACTTTGTAAAGCCATAAATAAGGCAAAACAAGGTAGATTAAAAAAATAAAGAATATAGGCATATGTAGGGAAGAGTTAGGAGTGCAAATTAGTAAAAATAACTTCAAGAAGACGAAATTTGATACCCAAAGAAGACCGGTTATGAACTTGGGTCGAAATCAGACCCCAAGGCACAAAACCGTGCTTTGACGGCGACTCAAAGGTTTTTTGGGAGATCGAAGAGCCTAATTAGGGGATAGACTTGTGGAGAGATTTTTGAAAGGTAATTTCGTATCGTTTTATTTAGTATTGGATTTTTGAGGGATTTTCAAAGCGAGTGATGTTCTCTATGAATTTAGATCTTTGAGAAATAAAACCAGTTTATAAATTTTTGGATTTCGTAACTTTTGTAGCATTTTTATAGGTGAAAATTTAGAGACTTATTGGTATGCTTGTTGTAAATGTGTATATGAGATTTGAGATCAATCGAATGGCTAGATCGATACAAATGATTATTTTTGTGGGCTAAGGTCTCGAGATTTAGGGTTTTGAGGACCAGTAAGGTTTTCTTAGATATCTAGCAATTTGCTAATTGGATTTGAGAGATTTTTGATTTTATTAGTAGAAGACTTGATTTTCTATATGCAAGTAAAATTTGGAAGCAATCGAAGGGTGGAAAAAGGAGATATTGGTACTGGAAGTTTGGCATCAGATTGGAGAAGGAGAGGCCAGTCAACATCTGAGCAGAATTTTGAGGTCATCAATTAATTGGTAAATACAATTTTCTTCAAATTTTTTTTGCTGGTTGCTAACTTAAACTCCAAGAAGTGTGAAAATTTTGAATTAGAATCAACGGTTCAATCTTTAGTTATTTAAATTTCAAATCTGTGATTAGGATTTGATTTGGATTAGAATTTGATTAAGGATTAGGATTAGGGTTTGGTTAGGATTTGATTTAGAATTTAGGATTTGGTTAGGGTTTAGAGTTAGGATTTGACTAGGGTTTGACTAAGATTTTTTTAGGATTTGACTAAGGTTTGTTTAGGATTTGGAATTCATTAGGATTTGTTAGGGTTAGGATTTATCTAAGATTTGACTAGGGTATGTTTAGGATTTAGGATTTGTCTAGGATTTGATTAAGGTTAGATTAGGATTAGGATTTGGTTGGAATTTAAGGTTTATTCAGATTTTTATTAGAATTTGACTAAGTTTTCTTTAATATTCTTTTATATTTCTTTAAGATTTCTTTGTGTTTTTTTTATAACTTCAATATAATTTAATTGAGCTTGCTTAAGGTTTGATTATGATTATTAATGTTTAATTGTAATTTCTCTATAATCCTATTGGATTGTTAGGAGCTTTTGTTATAATTTTCTTTTACCTTCTACAACTAGGTGCCTGGTGCATTCTCAAGCAAGACTTCACGTAATATGACACTGCGCTAATGAACAAGATATTCCAACCTATTTTGGTGCCACCTTGAGTCTAAGACTTCTTCCACCTCAAATTCTTGGTTATTATCCAGTTCTATAGGAAGAGGTGGCATTTATCTTCTTTCCAAGATTTTCACTATCTTGTACGGCTTGAGAAGAGACACGTTGTCGTGTTGTGGTTCGGCTACTATATGAAAATAATGTAATTATGTAATTAATATATAATTTATTAAGTAACATGGTGAGAGCTATGTTAGTAGATTTTAATTGGTTGTAGAATATAATTTGATTATTACTTTGAGAAGAGGTTGTTTAAAAAGATTACTATAAAATTTGTATAACTTTAATTTTTTTTTGATAGTGGCTTTTAAGATTGATTTTGATTGATAGTAACTTCTAAATATTTAGAGTCACCTTTGTTAGATATTGGTGACCTTTAAAAACTTATTTTGATTCTTTTATTTGGTGTTTAGAGCATAAATTATATAAATCTTATAAGAAAAAAGATTGAAGAAGGATTTTGATAGCAATGGAAGTATTTAGGCACCAATAGAGATGAATGGATATGGATGTTGAAAATCTCCATTCCTATTGGTCAAAAATCATGACCAATGGGCTTTGTGGAGGCTGCATACCTTGTCATCCATATTATATTGTAGTTACTCCTTGCGATAGGCATTTGTGTCAGTATTTTGTTGTTCTTAAGCTTCTTTTAATTGTATCTTCATATTGTTCTGTTTGTCTATTAGTTTGAGGATGAAAAGTTGAAGAAAGCTTTACATCCACCTTTAGAATCTTGAATAGGATTCTCCAAAGTATTGATACAAATTGAGTCCCCCTATCCGATATAATATCTTTTGATAATCCATGATAACAATAGATATTGTCAATAAAAAGCTTAGCTGTTTCTTCACCTATGATAGATTTTGTACATAGTAGAAAATGTGCCATTTTGATAAAATGATCTACTATCACGAATATAGAGTCATAAGAACCTAAGATTGGAAGATCCATGATGAAATCTATAGAAACAGAAGACCATGGTTGTTCTGGAATGGATAACGGCTAAAGAAGTTTATAAGGTCGATGACGAGGAGTTTTGATCTTGAACAAACATCACAAGATTGTACAAAATCTTTGACTACCTTCCACATTTGTGGTCACCAAAAATCCTTGGATATTAGTTTTAAAGTTTTATTGTATCCAAAATGTCGTACTACTAGAAAGTCATGACAAACTTGAAGAACACGTAATTGAGCTTGACCTTTTGGAACATATAGGTATCTTTCAAAATATAATAGATTATTTTTGAATTCACACTTAGAAATATAATGAGACTTAGAGGAAGTATCCTTTATATCTTGAATAAGAGGATCAGAGGACATGCTTGCTTGAATTTGCTTCACAAATATTGAATCAATAGTCAATGTTGATTTTATTGCTCAAAGATGAAAATGCTCAAGCTTTAAGAGAATTGATCTTTGTTGATTAAAAGATGCATCTCCTTCCTTTAGTACAAGATAAGAACGTCTAGAAAGAGTGTCCAATAGACCTTGTTGTTTTTTGCGTCAATAAGTGATCATGAAATTGAATATAGATAAAGACATGCTCCAACGGACTTGATGACGATTCAGGACATGTGCTGACATGAAGTACTCGAGGTTCTTATAGTTTGTATATATTGTAACTAGACTTAAAGTGCTTTCTAAATAATGATGCTATTCTTGAAATGAATCCATGATTGCAAAGAGCTCTTTATCATGGATCTCATAATTATTCTTGATTGCTAAAAATTTCTTCAAATAGAAAGCTATTGGATAGAGTTTGTCAGCTATTTCTATTTATGACAACATGGCATCTATAACAAAATTTGATGCATTTGTTTTCATAAAAAATACCTTAGAAAAGTCAAAGCAATATAACATTGGTGTAAAAATAAATTCTTTCTTTAAAGCATCAAATGATGCTTCTGCTTCTTTATTCCACTCAAGTTTATCTTTATAAGTCAAACGTATAAATGGAGTTATAACTTGAGAAAATTCTTGATAAAGATTTGATAGTAATTAACAAAGCTCAAAAAATACTATACATCTCATACTACTCTTGGAATCTACTAATCTATGATAGTTTGAATCTTCTTGGGATCCATCATAAGGCCTTTGTTGAAAATGATGTATCCTAAAAAGTCAACTTGAGTAATATGGAATAAACACTTTTCTAACTTGGCATATAATCTTGCATCTCTAAGTTTCTGTAATACACGATGAACATGAAGCTCATGTTCTTCTGTGTTCTTAGAGTAAATTATAATGTCATCTAAATAGCAAACAACGAAATCATCTAAAAACTTATAAAAAACATCATTCATAAGATGTTGAAAAGTGGCCGTTGCATTTGTGAATCCAAAAGGCATGACTTATATTCAAAATATTCATACCTAATTCAAAAAGAAGTCTTCCATTCATCTCCTTCTTTGATACGAACTAAATTATATGCTCTTCGTAGATCTATTTTGGTATAGATCTTTGCTTGATTGAGTTGGTCAAGAAGTCCTAAAATCAATGGCAAAAGATACCTATTTTTGATGGTGATCTTATTGAGTCCTTGATAATCCACACACATTTGCAGAGATATGTCTTTTTTCTTTACAAATAAGATAGGAGCCCTGGCTCGAGATTTAGAATGGTGTATGAAGTTCTTTACTAAATGCTCATCAATGTACTCCTTTAATGCAGCCAACTAATTTTGTGATAAGCTATAGATTGGTCTGAATGGTGGTTGAGCTTCTTCTTGTAGATCAATTGAATAATCATAAAGTCGATGCTCGGAGAGAATATCTACATTCTTCTTTTCAAAAATGTCTTGAAATTCTTGATATTGCTTAGGAATACCACTCAATGTTGTTTCACTATTAGAGATGGATGTAGCATATAAAGCAAAAGATGATCCTTCTTTTGCAGCATACATGAAAGCTTTTGCACCTAGTAGTAAAGGTTTGGACGTACTGGACTTATCTACTTCTACTTTGCCAATGCGATTTTGGATTATACTATCAAAAAAGTTAAGGTTATGAAAAATCCAATCTATTTGAGGGTTATATTTTTCTAGCCATGATAATCTTAAAATAACCAGATTAGAGGGAGATTTTATTACATTAAATACTACTATATTATTATGATCTTTAATTGCTATATCTAAAAGAATAGTTTCATGGATAACATTTCAAGAAGACAACAAACAATCATCTATGACTTCTTTATGTATGGATTTAACTTTCTTCACTAAAGATGTTTTTTGATTTTTGGCAAAATCTTCATCTATAAAACAAACTGAGGCTCCTGAATCTAACAAGGTAAAGACTTTGTGATTATTAGGTTCAAAATATACTTCTATTATAAAACAATGTGAGGAGTCTAAAGAGAAGTTAGGACCTTTACTAGGTATTGTATATGATTCCACCTGCACGATCCCTATTATAGCCGGAGAAACTCGTTTTTTGATACATTATCTTCTTTGGTAATTGTGCTCTTCATTTTGTAATTGGGTTGCTTCTTTTGACAATATTGAGTGGTGACCTCCAATATGCGTTGACTTTGTAGGACATATGCCTTGAGTTACAAGATAATTTTTTCTACATGTGGGCCATATAGTTAGCTTGATCTTCAAGCTAACAACATGTGCGGCACATGGCCAACTTGTTGACCACGTTTCTAATCCAAAAAGTCAATTAAAGACACCTATGAAGTCAAAGCAGTGTCTATAAAGCTTCTAGGAAGCTTTCATATTAAATACTATAGAATTAACTTACTTTTACCTACTTTTACTTACTTCCACCTATTTGTATATGTAATTACTAGCTTACATGAGTATGTCCGTGACATTATCACCCCTTCTAGGGACGAGTTCCATGAGGATCGGTCATCATATGTTGAAAAAATCTATGATGCGACAAATTGTATTTGCTATATACTCTGATCTTTGTTTTCTTCGAAGAGGATTGATAGGGCCTCTCAACCATCGGTAGATTCCCATACAAGGGCAGAAAGACCATCCAGTTATTTGATCATTGTTGAGGCCTTCATAACTTCCTTCGAATAGAACATTTGGAACACCATCAAGAGTTGTTCCTACCTCTAGTAAAATCACCAAACATTGGGAGTCCCTTCTCAAATCGTGATACCAAACGCGTTGTATCTCGCCATCTATTCAAGGAAGAACATGTCGTTCTTGAAGATCTTCATGTCGATTACATCATCTTGAAGGTTGTGACAATCAT
Source organism: Physcomitrium patens (assembly GCF_059467195.1). Lineage (NCBI taxonomy): Eukaryota > Viridiplantae > Streptophyta > Bryopsida > Funariales > Funariaceae > Physcomitrium > Physcomitrium patens. The sequence continues at coordinate 7,484,578 of NC_143417.1, read as the reverse complement.
AATGTCTCATCCGGTAGTTCAGCTAATGAAGGCTCTTGAGTCAAATCCGCTAGTTGTTGGTTCTCCATCTCTTGAGTGTCACAACTATAAAGAAGCTACAAACAAGGATTGAAAGTAGAATGTTATCTTGCCTAGATGTTGTTTCTTTTATAAAAAAGATTTTCATCTTGATTTTGATGGATGTCATCAATGAAAAGCCTCCACCACCTTTGCTTCATTTGCAAGATTCTTTATTGGCTTTCATGTGCATTCACTAATATCATATCCGCGCCAATGGACAAGACATTTTAATTTATTTTGGCGTCGCCTTGAATCTAAGACTTCTTCTACTTCAAACTCTTCATTATTGTCCACTTCTATAGGAGGAGGTGGAGCTTGTCGTCTTCTTGATATGTCCACTATCTTATATGGTTTAAGAAGACACACGTGGAATATTGGATGGATTTTCATTGATTCTGATAGATGTAAACGATATGCAACTGGATTGATTTCTATAGAAATAAAAAATGGTTCCGACATTCGATAGTTCAACTTATCACAAGGACGAGTGGTCTTGATATTGCGAAAAAATAGCCATACCTTATCACCCAAGAGGAATGGTAGTTGTTCCTTTTGATAGATATCCGCATTGATCTTTTGTTGTTCTTGAGCCTCTTTTAACTGCGCCTTCATCATTGCATGTAGCTCTAATAAATGAATCGCCAAATCTTTTGCATCAGGATTATCAACTTTTGAAAAGTCAAAAGTATCAAGTCGTGGATGATAACCATAATTAGCAAAGAAAGGTGTTTGTTTTGTAGAAGAATATATCATGTTATTGTAAGCAAACTCTATCAATGGCAAAAGAGTTGTCCAATCATCTTGTTGGTAGTTAATGGTACATCTTAAATATTACTCCAAAACTTGATTAACACGCTCCGTTTATCCATCAGTTTGAGGATGGAATGCGGAAGATAGTTTATATGCACTTTTAGAATCTTAAAAAGAGTCTGCCAAAATCTTGATACAAATTAAATTCCCTTATCTGATATAATATCTTTCGATAATCTATGATAGCGATAGATATTGTCAAGAAAGAGCTTAGTTGTTTCTTCACCTGTGATAGATTTTGTACATGGTACAAAATGTGCCATCTTAATAAAACGATCTACTATCACGAATATAGAATTATAAGAACTTGAGATTGAAAGATCTGTGATGAAGTCCATAGAAACAAAAGACCATGGTTGTTCTGGAAATGGCAATGGCTGAAGAAGTCCAAATGGTCGATGACGAGGAGTGTTTGATCTTGAGCAAACATCACATGATTGTACAAAATCTTTGACTGCCTTCCACATTTGAGGCCACCAAAAATCCCTAGATATCAGCTCCAAAGCCTTATTATATCCAAAATGTTGTACCGCTGAGAAGTCGTGACGAGCTTGAAGAATACGTAAACGTGCTTTTCCTTCTGGAACATATAGGCATCCTTCGAAATAGAATAGGTTGTTCTTGAATTCAAATTTAGAGGGATCATGAAATTTAGAAGAATTATTCTTGATATCATAAACAAGAAGGTCTGAAGACATACTTAACTGGACTTATTTAAGAAAAGTTAAATCAATAGTCAATGTTGATTTTATTGCTCGAAGATGAAATTACTCCGGCTTCAAGAGAACCATTCCTTGTTGCTCAAAAGCTGCATCTCTTTCTTTTGGTGTAAGATAAAAATATCTAGATAAGGCATCGGATAATCCTTGTTGTTTTTCTGGCTGATAAGTGATGATGAACTCGAATCTTGATAAAGACATGCTCCAACAAGCTTGACGATGATATAATACACGTGTTGACATAAAATGTTTGAGGTTCTTATGATCCGTATACACGGTGACTTTACTAGAAGCGTCTTTTAGATATTGATGCCATTCTTGAAAAGAATCCATAATTACAAGAAGTTCTTTACTGTAGATCTCATAATTGATTTTTGTTGCTGAGAATTTTCTTGAATGAAACGCTACTGGATGAAGTTTGTCATGTGTTCCTACTTGTGATAAAACTACACCCAGAGCAAAGTCTCATGCATCTGTTTACATAAAGAATACTTTGGAAAAATCAATAAGATACAAGATTGGTGTAGAAACAAACGTTGTCTTCAAAGATTCAAAAGTAACTTCCACTTCTTGATTCCATTGGAGTTTGTCTTTATAAGTCAAATGTGTAAGTGGAGCTACAACTCGAGAAAAATCTTTGATGAAGATCTGATAGTAGTTGGCGAATCTCAAAAAATATTGGACATCTCTTATCATTTTTAGGATCTTCCAATCTATAATAGTTTGAACTTTCTTAGGATCTATCATAAGTACATCATTTGAAATGATGTAACCTAAGAAATTGACTTGAGTAGTGTAGAATACACACTTTTCTATCTTGGCATAGAATCTTGCATCTCTTAATTTTTGTAACACATAACGAACATGAAGTTCATGTTCTTCTAAATTCTTAGAATAGATCAAGATGTCGTCTAGATAACAGACCACAAAATCGTCCAAAAACTCTCAAAAAATATCATTCATTAGATGTTGAAAAGCTGCTGGTATATTTGTAAGTCCAAAAGGCATGACGTTGTATTCAAAATGTCCATACCTAGTTCAAAATGTAGTCTTCTATTTATCTCATTCTTTGATGTGTACTAGATTGTATGCTTCCTGAAGATCTATTTTTGTATAGATCTTAGCTTGATTCAACTGATCAAGAAGTTCAGATATTAAAGATAGTGGATACCTATTTTTGATGGTAATCTTGTTGAGTCCTCGATAATCAACATACATCCGCAATGATCCATCTTTTTTCTTCACAAATAGAATTGGAGCTCCTGCTGGAGATTTAGAATGGCGTATGAAATTCTTGGCTAGATTTTCTTCAATATACTCCTTGAGTTTAGTCAACTCATTTTGTGATAAACTGTAGAATGGTGCGAATGGCGGTTGTGCTCCTTCTTGAAGGTTAATTGAGTAATCATAGGGACGATATTCCAGGAGTGTATTCGCATTCTTTTTTTTGAATACATCTTGAAATTCTTGATATTGGCTTGGAATGCCACTTGAAGTCTTTTCACCAGTAGAAAGAAGTGTGGCATAAATAATATATGGTGATTCTTTCATAGTAGCATGCAAGAAAGCTTTTGCACCTATAAATACGGGTTTAATTGAACTGGACTTTTGACTCTCTACTTGATTAACTTCATTGTTAGTTATACTTTTAGAGAAAGTAAGAGTTTGGAAAATCCAATCTATTTGAGGGTTGTATTTTTCTATAAGAAGATAAACCTAAAATGACTAGATTAGAGGGAGATCTAATGATATTAAATACTACAAAACTATTATGACCATTGATTATTACTTCTATAAGAAAGAATTTGTGAGTAATATCTCCAGAAGATAATGGACGACCATCTATGACTTCTACATGAAGAGATTTAGTTTTCTTTACTAAAGATATGCTATGTCTTTTAGTAAATTCTTCATCCAAAAAACATGCTGAGGCTCCTGAATCTAACAAGGTAAAGACTTTGTAATGTTTAAGTCCTAAAATAACATTTAATGTAAAACAAGGAGAGGACTTCGATGAGAGAATAAGACCTTTACTGGATGTTGTATAAGGTTCCAGCCACACGGTCCCTATTATAGTTGGACAAACTCGTTTTCCGACATATTGTCTTCTTTCACAACTGTACTCCACATTTTGTGATTGCGTCATTTCTTTGGACAGTGTTGAGTAGTGTGCTTTGGTTCTCCACAATATAAACATAATCCTTCTTGATGACGACAAGTCTTTTCTTGCTCAATAAGAGGTTTGAAACATACTGCATCAATTTGCATATCCTCTACTTCCGAATGTATGTGTTGAAGAGGTGTTGGTATTGCCATTGAATTGTAGTAACGTTGAGATCAGTTCTCAGATCAGAATTCAAAAAGGCGATTGTCAAACTTCACAGCAAAGTCAATTGCTTGACTCAATGTTTGAGGATCAGGTAAGTTGAGCATTAATTTTTTTACCTCATATTGTAATCCATAGAGAAATTGGCTAATAAGTGCAGCATCATCCCACTTGATATCAGTTGCAAGTTATCAAAATTGTGTAGCATACAACATTACCGATCGATTACCTTGTCGTAAAATATGGATCTTATTGGTTGCAACACAAATTGCATCATATTCTCCATACATGGATCGAAACTCTGCCAAAAAAGCCTCTATATTAAGTAATATTGGATCTCGTTGTTCAAGAAAAGAAGAAAACCACGATAGTACTGAACCTGAAAGAAGCATACCAATGAATCTAACTTGCTATCCTGGAGTTGGATAGCTTTGGAGTTGAAGTTCAATCACAAGTTGCACTTGATTGATAAATCCTCGAAACTTGGATCTAGTGCCATCAAACTTCTCGGGTAGGACAATTCTTGATTCTGTAATATTTGAAGGGCGTTCCACCATAGGAAAAAAGACATGGTTTGGTGCAGATGTTGAAGCAGCTCCAACCATTTCTATATCTTTACTTTCTGCCAATCTTGTTGCTCCTTGTGGTGGTAAATTGAGTTCATGCATTGCAAGCATTAACTCCCTCAATTACTCTTGTATTTGTGCGATAGCATTCTTCATTTCAACAAGTTCTGTCATGATAACACTTAGAAAAGAGAAGATGTTTAATATCACTAAAGACAAATAGAAGAGAGGACTTAAGAACAAAGAAAATACTAAGGACAATATCAATTTAAAAGAAGGTAATCCGCAACTTCTAATATGCTTATATCTTATCAAAAAAAAGGGGTAATCTACTCTTAATCAAGATTAGACAAAGCTCTGATATTATAGGTGTATTCTTATCAATCTGCCAAGGACAAGAACTCGATGAAAAAGCAATTTAGATAAGTGAGCTTTCACTCAAAGAAAGGTAATAAAATATAATTAAATAAGTATGTATATTGAATGAGAAATTAGAATGGCTATTGCCAAAAGACAAGAAAACTAGAGACCTTTGAAACTAGATTGGAAGCAAGAAAAGAGTTGACAAGAGTGAAGAAGGCTTCACGCTTGTCTCTATATATACTATCTAATTAGGAGCTATGTGGCAATGTTCTATAGGACCTCCAATATGTGTTGACTTTGTAGGACACATGCCTTGAGTTACAAGGTAAGTTTTTCTACGTATGAGCTACATAGTTAGCTTGATCTCTAAGCTAACAACATGTGTGGCACATGGCCAACTTATTGACCTCGTTTCTAATCCAAAAAGTCAATTAAAGACACCTATGAAGTCAAAGAAGTATCTTTGAAGCTTTTAAAAAGCTTTCATATTAAATACTATAGAATTAACTTACTTTTACTTACTTTTACTTACTTCCACCTATTTGTATATGTAATTACTAGCTTACATGAGTATGTCTGTGACATCTAGTCCACGTTGCAAGCAAAGCTTTGGAATTCGACAGCATATGTAGTAGCTGATCGTGATCCTTGTCATAAGGATAAAAGCTTGATCTGTGCTACTTGTTCTTAATCACTTTCTCCAAATGTGGCCGTAAATACTTCTAGGAATGAATTCAAATGATAAAAGAGACATGAATCTTTTTCTATTAAAGGTACAAATGAAGAGAGAGCACTTTTTGATAATAGTGCACCCTTGAATCTGACTTGGATAAATCCATGATGATATTTGAAAGAGTGCAACCTTAGGTAAAGCTTGACTTGTTGCAAAAATCTTCAAAATTTTGATCTTGTTCTATCAAACTTCTCAGGCATACTAATTCTTATCCCTGCCATACTTATAAAAGCAAAACTCCCTAGATTTGGTTGTAATCTTGATCTACTTGCTTCTTTCAATTGCACAACTTCTTGCCATAGACTTTAAACTTCTTCTATATGTATAGGCATAGTACTTCTATGATTCACGTTAGAAATTCATGAGATTTCAACTCTTATAGTTTTGACAAGCTCATGAAGATCTGCCATAGTTGCAAATCTATTCTCACTTCTATTGAGAGTAGCATCCATAATCTTTCCTTCCATAGATAACTCAAATAAATTCAAAAGTTTAATTAAAGGAAGATAATCCACAACCTCTAAAAATAAATCCTACAAAGAGAGTAATCGACTCTCTTTAAAGAAAAGATCAATGTTAGAAAATAAGATTTTTTGTTTAAAGGTGGTTAGTCTGCAACCTTCAAACATATAACAATAGAAGTGGAATAATCTATTCATTCCTAAAAGAAGACAAAAAAAAATATATTAGCACTCTTGTCAAATTGTCAAGGACATCAATCTCAAAGAAAGAGAATCTTCAATACACTCTTCTATCACTGAAGAGAACTAAAAAGTCACTCAAAAAGGTGATGTAATATTAACTATAATGGCTATTGTCAAAACCAAAAAAGATTAGAAAGTCTTGAAACAAGACCAAGTCTAAAAAGGTGTTGACAAGAATGAAGAAGGCTTCACTCTTGCCTCCATATGTACCATCTAACTAAAAACTATTTAGCGATGTCCTACAGGACCTCCAATATATGTTGATTTTGCTAGCCACATGTCTTATCTCATAAGATAAGTTATCTATGTATGTGCCATGTAGTTGCCTTGTTCCACAAGCTACTACACGAAGATAACTTGTTCTACAAGCTACTAATACATGGTTAGCTTTTTGGCCAAGTTTCTAATCTACAAACACATCTAAAGTCAAAATCACATCTATGAAGCTTCTAAGAAGCTTATCTTGAAGACTTTATGAAATTATTCTATATTTACTTATTTCTACTTAATTATATAAGTAACTATTGAGGTAAATATATATATTCATGACAAAAGAATATAAACAGGCTATGATTATGAACTCGAACTATTGACTTATATTATTCTAAATATTTGAAAAAACTGCCTTTTCAAAGGCTGCTTCCTTTCTTTCTTTATGAGGCTAAGAATTAAGAATCTTCATGGTGAAGCCATCTTACTAAGCTATTATTCTTCATTTTGCTGCTTTTAGTCTAGATAGATGTCGTTGATAGAACTTTTGAACCTTCATTTGTGCATTTACAAAGTTACCAACTGGTTCTCATGTGCAATCATTAATATCATATCAGTACCAATAGACTAAATATTCAAGCCTTCTATGACTTATTCTTGAATTTAATACTTTTTCTACCTCAAATTCAACATGATCATTGATTTTAACCATAAGAAGTGGTGGTTGTCTCTGCTCTAGTATGTTTGATTCTTCATACTTTTTCAAAAGTGAAACATGGGAGACTAGATGAATCTTCATGAATGAAGGTAATTCCAAGCGATAAGTTACATTATTGATTTGTTTCTGAATCACAAATAGTTCCAATCTTTGATAGTCCAACTTATAACATAGTATATTGGTTTTTATATTACATCGAAGAAGCCACACTTTGTTACCAACTTAGAATGGAGGATGTTTCTTTTTCAATTCATCCGCCACTAGCTTATAATGTTATTGAGCCCTTTCTAGGTGAGTCTTCATGATTGCTTGAAGTTCAACCATATTTATAGCAAACTTCTTTACTGCTCAATTTACCGATTTTGAAGGCTCTATTATATCCAACTTTAAATGATGATTGTAATTTGAGTAAAATGACATTTATTGTATAGATACATGAATTGTGTTATTATATGCAAACTCTGCCAATGATAAGTAGGAAGTCTAATTGTTTTATTGATAGTTGATGGTGCAACTCAAATATTGCTGAAAAATTCAGATGGCCAACTCTGTTTGGCCATCAGTTTGAGGTTGTCTTCAATCTTGAAACTAGAAGACTCTTCAGGAAGGTTGTTGCCAAGACGCTTGTTATTAAAAATAAGAAGATCCCTGGTAGAGGCTTTACAAATCTAATTAAGAAATGATAAATTCATAGGTATTGATATATTACTTGTTTGAAGATGAAAATGCTCAAGCTTTAACTAGGTTTCCTGTTATTGATCATATGCTACCTCACCTTTTTTTGGTTCAAAGTAGGAACGTTGTCGGAGTAGAGAGAGTTTACCTCAAGAAAAATGTTGGGCTTCTCGCTGTCACTAATTATTCAATCAAGCTTGAAAATAAAGAAAGCCCTAAGTTTATATATAATTTTTTCCTTTTTGAGTAATTACACTAAATACACAATCTTCAAGTAATCCACAACTTCCAAAATATGATAAAATCTTCTAAAACCTTGTTTATTCTTATGTGGAGATTTTTCCGAATTTCAACACCTCATATCTCCTAATCCGACCGTCCAAACAAACTCAAATTTTACATGAGGTACTGATGTATTCTTATTAACTTTTACAACAATTTTTAATTGCAATTTCGTTGTAAATCTTGAGATATCTTGAAAATCCTAATAGTCACTTCAAACCCTTATCTTTATACATCCATGTGCAATTTTCTTCATATCTCACAAAATATAAGCTCAAATTCCACGAAATTTATATGTATAGCTTTTTAATAAAAAATTTTACATTCTCCAAAAATTTTGAGCCAAAAATTCGTCTGAAAACTCAAGTTATGGCTCCAACCATTATTACAAATAAACTCGCTTACCTACTGCTTTTGATTTGGAAGCACCGCCTTCAACTCCTTACAACTCCTTCATATAAATTCTAAAAGCAATAATTTTTTATGAAAGATGTAGGCCTTGAAATAGCACTTTCAATCACATCTTTCGATCTTCAAAAGCTCCTATAAAACTCCTCGTACTCTCTAAAGAGTAATAGTATGTCTTAAATAAACACCTTAACTTCAAACGGCTATTAATTTTTCACTCTAACTCCAAATCCTCTAATTTTTGCACACAAATTGTACTCCAAATCCTAAACTTTACAACATTTGCTTGTAATCTCTGAATGCTCTCTTTGAAGTCACTGAAATCCTTCTTAAGGTTGCGGGCAGCCTCCTCAAAGCCCATTGGGCATGGTATTCGACCAATAGGGATGATGTTTCCCATTCCTTGCCTTCATCTGACCATGCCTTGCTTTCATCCCTTCCAATTAGTCTCCTACTAGTTTAGATTTTCATCCTTAGGTTTCTACCTTCTCCCAAGGCTTCATACTAAACATTTAGGTCCTATATATATATATATATATATATATATATGTATATATTTTAATGTCAAAATCAAAAGAAGTAAAGAAACAAAGTAAAGTTTTTTATACCAACTCTTTTTAATTTAATCTACTAGCCACTCTACCACACATTTAGATTTATCAATATATAATATATTTTAATTAATTTTTACATATTATAAGCATTTATAATATGACAACTTCTTGATAATATATTTGATAACCATTATTGGCTCTTGGGTCAGTACGTGATACAAGAGTCAAATCATGATAAAAACATAATCCAACATGCTGTTAAGGATACAAACTAAAAGGAGATGCATAAAGTCATGGAATTTGTGTCAAAAAGAAAGTGAAAAAAATAAAATATGTATATTCAAGGAAGAACTGAAATGACTATTGCGAAAAATTAGAAAACATAAGATTCTTGAAATTAGACTAAAAAACAAAAAAAAAATTTGGCAAGAGTAAAGAAGGTCGCACTCATACCTCTATATATACTACTCAATTAAGGAATATATGGAGATATGCTATATGACCTCTAATACACGTCCAAATTGTAGGATATATGTCTAATTTGCAAGGCAAGTTTCCTAGGTGTGTACCATATATCCAACTTGTACTACAAGTGGTCAATATATTGACATGTGGCCTCTTTGTTGGCTAATTTTTTAACCTATCAATTGCTTGTAGATATGTATAAAGGCAAAGCAGTGGCTATGAAGCTTCTAGGAAGCTTTCTATAAGATATTATTATATTTATCTACTTTGACTTACTTCTATCTATTCTTATTATTTAAATAATTATCAAGATAAATATGTATGTTTATGACATTATTCTTCTTTTTAGAGATGAATTCCATGAAGAGCGGTGATTACATGTAGATGAAGTCTAAGATGCGCCAAATTGTATTTGCCACATTATCATATCACATGATTTGCTATATGGGAACACACTGGATATTTAGCTATAGAGAATTTAATTTAAACTTTTATATGTATCTTGCCTTAGCTTCCAAAATTCTTTTATTTTACATAAAATTCAAAATATAGCAAAATACCTTCAAAACATAGAATAGGTAGAATTTATTCTTAAGTTTTATAAAATAAAACCAACCAAAAATTCACTCCCAATCTTTTGGCATCTAAGTAATCCTAATTTACAAGCACTTGAATACTATTTTCTTAATATCTCAAGAATCTAATAATAAAGTATCATCAAACTTTTGTACAAAGTTTAATAACATAAATATATACATTCTTTGAAATTTTGAGCTAAAACCTTATCAAATTACTCAAGATATAGCTCAAGACACAACCACTAGTAAATCGGGTCATTTACTACCCTTAGATTGCATGCATTGAATTCAAAATCTAATATCTCTTTTACTCCACCTTGGAATCCAAGAAGCAATATGCAAAAAATGTAGCCATAAAAGTACTCTTTCTAGTTGCGATTGCTGATCTTCAATTTCTCTCTGTTGTCGTAATACGTGAAGTCTTGCTTGAGAATGCTTTGGGCACTTGGCTATGGAAAGTAGAATAGAAATTGCAACAACAAAATTCTAATTCTGATAGAACACTAACAATGCTAAATAAGCTTTAATCAAATTTAGAGAAATTCTAAAGGAATTCTAAAGAAACAATAAGAAAATTTTAAAAAAATTTAGAATAATTACAAACATATCTCGAATACATCTCAATTCAATCTTAATTTAATCCTAGTTGAAATCTTATTGGACTTCATTCAAACTTTTGGCCAAAAACTAACTAAATCTTAAATCCTAAACAAACTCAAATAAAATCCTAAATGCTAAATCAAATCATAATCAAATCCTAATCAAATCCTAACCAAATCTTAATTCCTAAACCAAATCCTAAATCCTAAACCAAATGCTAAATCCTAAATAAAATCCTAATCAAATCCTAAATTCTAAATCAAATCTTAATCCTAAATCAAATCCTAACCAAATCCTAAATCCTAAACCAAATCCTAACCAACTTTAAACCAAATCCTAAATTCTAGACCAAATCCTAATCAAATCCGAATCTTAAATCAAATCCTAACCAAATCCTAAATTTTAAACTAAATCTTAATTAAATCTTAATTATAAATCAAATCCTAATCAAACCCTAAATCCTTAACCAAATCCTAATTCTAAATCAAATCCTAACCAAATCCTAAATCCTAAACCAAATCCTAAACCAAATCCTAATCCTAAATCAAATCCTAACAAAACCTTAGTAATTTCTACAATAGATTTAAACCTCAATAATTAATAAAAGAACTGTTGATCTTAAGATAAATTTTATAAACTTTTTAAAAACTAAGTTGAAAATAATCACAATTTTTTTGAAAAGGATTAAAATACCAAATAGACGATAACCTCAAAAACGTGCTCGGTTATTAGTCAGCCTCCTTCTCTAATCTTGATGCTAATTTTCCAGAGCCAATATCTCTTTTTTTCACCGTTCGATTGATCTCAAAATTCTCATACACATAGAAAAAAAATGTCAATATCCTCTCACAAAAATTTCACTCCAATCCAATTAGTAGATTACAAGAAATCTTAAAAATCCTCACTAGACCTAAAATTCTACTTTCTGAGACCTTGACTCACTTAAACCTCAATAATCCTCAATTCAATCATTAGATCGAGCTAAGATTTACAACACATATTAATCACAACTATAACCATTAACCTACAAAATTTTATCTATAGATCTATTACAAAACTCTTAAAATCACTAAAAACATCAATCCTATTTTATTTCACAAAATCCAAGTCATCTAAAATCAATCTTGACTTTGTAAAGCTCTTACAAAGTCATAACAACTCCAAATTGCCCAAAACTAATGCTTATAGAAACTATATTCAGTTTTCTATCAAATCCCACTCTCCGATCTGCCAAAGAACCCTCGAATTGCCATAGGTATTCGGTTTTTTGCCTCACAGTCTGATTTCAACCTAGGTTGATAACTGGCCCTCTCCGGATATCAATATCTAGTTTTTCTAGGTAATTTTTGCTAGAATTTACTCTTAACTTCCTTCTTAAGATATCCATATTATTTATTTTTCTAATCTACCTTATTTTGTCTTATTTTTGGCCTTATAAAGTAAGTAGAAGCTATTTTTTTTAAAAGGACAACATTACTACTAAAAGTTTTACTACCTTCCTATCTTTTATCCATATTTTTTTAATTTTTCTTTTAACTTGGATCTTCTATAATAAGATCCATATTATTATCTTTTACCATGTGGTCGTATTATAATATGATACCATATGCATGCGTTATGTTAAAAAGAGTGACAATAGTTTCCAAATCAATACCTTAACTTTGAGCACCTATATCTTCTTCATATAAACTCCAAATCATACAAGATTTTCACCAAAACCATAGTCAAAATATTGAACTCTCTAACTCTAATCTTCAAAGTTCAAATGGCCCCAAAAAGCTAACTCTAATCTCTAATATGGCCTTAGGTAGCCTCCTTGAAGCCCATTGGTCATAATGTTTGACTAATAGGAATAGAGATTTTTATCATCCATCTCCATTCATCTATATAGATGTCCTAAACTCTCTTTTGATTACCAAAATTTCTCTCTAATTCTTTTTTTTATAAGATTTACTCAATATATGCCTTAAATACCAAATTAAAGAACCAAAATAAGACTTCAAGGGTCACTACTATCTAATAAAGGTGATTCTAAATATTTAAAATTACTACTAATAAAATCAATCGCAAAAGCCACTATTAAAAGAAAATAAAGTTATACAAATTTTAATAGTAATCCTTTTAAAGAACCTCTTTTTAAAGTAGTAATTTGATCACATTCTATAACCAAATAAAATCTAATAACATAGCTTTCACCATGTTGTTAAATAAATTATATAATAAATATATAATCACATTATTTTTACATGGTAGCTGAACCATAATACAACAACATACTCTAATCTTTGTTCCCTTTAAAGTTAGTTGATAGGTTCCTTCAACCATTGATAATGTATCATACCATAGCAATAAGACCACCCTCATATTTAATTATTATTGAAGCCTTCATAACTTCCTTCAAATAAAACATTAGTAATACCATCTAAAGTGGTTCCTATCTCCAAAAGTATCACTAAATATTGGAAGTTTCTTCCAGGGTTGTGGTATTAAATGCATTGTATCTCTCCACCTATTTGAAGAAGAACATGCCATTCTTGAGGATCTTCATTTTAATTTTGTCATCTCAAAGGTTGTGATAATTGCAATGTCTTGTCTGATAGTTCGACAAATGATAGCTCTTGAGTTGAATCAGCTAGTTGTTGGTTCTCCATCTCCTAAACACTAAAAAATCTAAAGAAACAATGATATAAGATAGAATAAAATCTCCATCGGGCTTGTTTTGCTTTATAGCAAAGAATTTCTTAACTCTTTATCTTAATTTTGATGGATGTCATTGATGAAAAGCTTTAACTTTGACTGATGTATTTACTAGATTCCTGGATGGCTTCCATGTGCATTCATTAATATCATATCCGTACTAATGTACTATATATCCTAACCTATTTTAGTGCCGCCTTGAATCTAAGACTTCTTCCATCTCAAATTCTTCATTTTTGTCCACTTCTATAGGAGATGGTGGAATTTGTATCCTTCTTTGTATATCTATTTTCTTGTATGGCTCAAGTAAAGACATATGGAATACATGATGGATTTTCATAGAGTCCTATAGATATAATCAATAAGTAACTAGATTGATCTATTCACAAATGAACAATGGTCTAAGCCTACAATAATTTAGCTTGTTATAAGGATGAATAGTTTTAATATTATGACAAAATAACCATACCTTATCCTCCATATGGAATTGAGGTCGTTCTTTGTGAGATTATCATTTTACTCATTCTAGATTAATCTAATTGGAATAAATTTTTATTAAGAGATTCAAATATGGAGAAAGATTATCTGCATAAATTTTCACATTAGAATCACATATTCAATTATCTCTTGATTAACTAAACTATCTAAGAATGCTATATGTCTTTCAAATTCTATCAAAGAAAATATTGCAATCGATAATTCTATCTTACATATCCATTGTCTCTTCTCTTCTCCAAAATTATAATAATATAGGTTATATTATACTATCTTAAAAGGCTACATAAAATATTCTATAATCCAATCATTGGAATTCTCTAAATTAACTATCATTTCCATTAATCTGTTTCATACAATTCTAGACTTGACATACTTCTTCTTGAATCTCAATATTCAATGTATTATAATTCTTCCAATTATATACATACTTCATAAATATCTTCTATTATCGACTTTTCAATCCTCCACTTATAATTAAGCATGTAATAAATTCAATTTCTCATTTGATATCATCTATATCAAATCTTCTTTTTATTCTAGAATTTTACTTCATAATATTTACAAACTATTCATTACTCTAATTCTACAAAGAAGACAAAGAACAAAGAGGTAGCATTAAGCTTACCCTGACTCATGACTATGACAATTTCGCCCTTTTTACTTCTTCTTCAACCTAGTTATGTTTTCTTAAAAATACCAACTACTACTTAACCGATAATAACTATTTTTTTGACTACATCATCCATTCTGCTTGCTAAACTATCTATTCATTAGTTTATTAGTTTTTTTTAATCTTATATATTAGGTATTAAAAAACAAAAAAATCCTACATATTCCACATAATTCCACTCTTAATTGTACAACATCCTTACAAACATAGATTTGGTAAAAGAAAATTCCTTCAACGAAACCTTTATAAAGTCTCTAACTCTCTAGTTTGCTAGATTGATCAATCTCAATATTCTCTGTATAATGTTTCATTGATTCCAATTCTAATGAGAAGTCATCATCTTCTTCCTATACTTCCATTGGCTTTCTCCTCAATTAGGCTGATAAGTCTTCATGATACTATTCTAATTCATGAACTTGAGCCTCCAATTATAAAATCCTAACATCTTTGCTTCCAAATGGTGTTGCTATTGTCTAACCTTTTCCTTTAATTCATCAATTGTGGAAATGAGTGGAATAGACATTTAGGACTAATCAATACTAGCTAAATCAACCTCTAATTTTTTCACTACAGTCTTGAAGGTTTCAATTTTTGGTCATAACTTTTTTATTTCAATTCTATATTGGTCATTTAATATCTGCTATTCTTGTTCTAATAATACTATCTTTTTTTATTTTATTTTTAACTAAAACATCACCTTTTCTTGTTCCAACATTGATGTATTGCAAATTTGTATTAGGTCTTGTATTTGACCTTCCATAATACATTGAATGTGTTATTTTTTTTTTTTCCAATCTTCTTATTTTTTTCTCAATTTATGCTCTAATTGCAACTTGGATTTTGTATTTTCTTAAATAATTCAATCTTGTTCCTTAATTTGGTAACTTTGTTCCAATAACTCTTTCCTGTTCACCTCTAATTGCTACCTTAATTATCCCTCCCTATCTAGTTTATTCATTGTAAGTTGTAATTGAGAAATCTGAGCCAATATGACATCCTTGAGATTCACTTGTTCTAATGTTCTACCCTTTAGAAATGCTAAGTGGTTGATGTCTAACAAAATTGGAACTTCAGCCTCTACCTTAATCATCAAATAAATTGAAACTTGCTCTAGTAGAATCTCTAGTATAGCCTTGTGTCTCAATAAGTTACTTGATTTCCTAATTTTATCCACCACGACCTCAAGACTAGTTATCAATGCCATTAAATTTTGATTGAGGTACTAGAAAAGGCATATTATTCACCCTTATTGGCAATGTTTGACTCAACATATATGCAATTACAGAATATACGTAATTGAAGGAAAGCAAAGATGTAAATTTTCTTATCTTCTATTTATCTTTCATTTTTGCATGGATTTTAGTTGCTATAAAAGCTGCTCAATTAAATACTATACCTTTTAGCATTCCTATCATAGCAAACAGTAGTTGTTTGGATATGTATGTGGTGTGAATTTAAACCTAATCACTTTTGAATGAAACGCATTTACTTTATAAGCCTAGAGATAAGTACCTCCACCATTTGCCAACCTTGATTCTTCTCGAATGATAATATGCCATCTTTGAAATAGCTTCCTAGTCTAAAATTATTGAATACTTCAGCATCTACTCTAAGTTTACCAATTGGAAGGTACAGTATTTTTTGTAAGGTAATCTCATCAATCTCAATAATGCTCCCTTTGACAATACTCGAATCATCCTTTGGGTCATAATTGGTTATGTATTCTTCCAACAATTCTACATCAATTGGTGGCAAATCATCAGACCATTATAGAAACTGCTATAACTATGCATTTCAAAAATCTCTCTATCTTTTTGTATTCCAATAGAATTCCAACCTCATTGATTCCATATTGGTAAGAATCACTAAGGATGGTAACTTCAAACTGCCTTTAGCTCTCACATTAAAGCAACTTTCATCTTTGTCTATAGCTCTCTTCACTCATTTCATGGATATTATGGAATACTTGCTTATCACACTCCTTACTCACATTGACACTCAGTTCTTTCTGAAAAAAATCCTACATTCCAAATTGGTATGCTGTCATACTATAAAAGCTTATAGTATGTAAAAATTACTTAAAATATATTATATTTCAATAAATCTATATATATGTTAAAAGAGTTAATAGATTAATTTAAAGAAAGTGGATATACAAAAATTTATTTGAGTTTTATCTATTTTGATTATAATATTTAAAAAAATTATAAGACCTAAATATTTAATATGAAGCCTTGAGAGGAGATTAGAGCCTAAAGAAGAAAATCTTAACTAGTAAGATGCTTATTGGGAGGAATGAGAGCAAGGCATGGTTGGATGAAGGCAAGGAATGAAAAACTTCGTTCCTATTAGTCAAAGGCCATGTCCAATGGGCTTCAAGGAGGCTACTTGTGGCCTTATTAGGAACTAGGATTTTTCTTTCAAAGTAACTCGAACTTGGGCTAAATTCAATAAGTTCAGGATTTTGGATATAATTTGAGTGAAGATTTTGGATGCTTTCGAGTTTTTTTGAAGGAGATATTAGTGTTCAAAGTTAAGGTGTCAAATTTGTACCTATTGTCACTCTTTGAAGCATAACATATGCATATAAAGAGCAATGAAAGATCGGCGATTAGAGTTGGAAAGAACACTTTCATGGCTATACTTTACAGATACTATTTGATAAAGTCTAAGTTTGGATGATAGAGTTATAAGGCATTGAAGATAGTACATGTAATTCAAAGGCAATAAGTAAGTCATTTTATTGATGGTAATGGTTGGAGCTATATCTTGAATTTTTTAGACAAATTTTTAGCTTTCAATTTTTGTAGTGTGATTTATTAGATTAATAAGGTATAGATCAAAGTTTCATGATATTTGACTACTTATTTTATGAGATATAAAGAAAATAGCATGTAATTATATATAAGCTATGGATTAAAGCTATTATTAGGATTTTGGTGATATCCGAAGATCCGTAACAAATTTGTAGTTGAATTTTTTTTTAGTAGTTTTTGAAAGCATATCAGTACTTCATATAAAATTTAGAGTTAATTGGACAGTCCGATCGTGAGATATCATGAGACATATCAGCTATTGAAGTTTAATAAACATCTCTCATAAGAATATATAAGGTTTTAAGATACTTTATCATACATTTGGATGTTTTTTTGGTACATGGCTTATGTATTGATGTAATTGTCCTAAAAGAAAAAATATTATATATATAAACTTGGTACTTTTATATCTTAGACTTCATTGAGCATTTAGTGGCAACTAAAAGCCTAATGCTTTCTTGAAGCAAATTCTCTCTATCTCGACAATGCTCCAAACTACAATGTACAAAATATTGAAGATAACTACTATTGTGTACTCTACTCCTAACCTTTTATTCAAGGTATGGATCAAGAATCTTTGATCTTATTTACCATAATCCTACTTTTGATTTTCTTTATTAGTCGGTATTAGGATCCACAAGTAACCATCTTTACTATCTATCATACACCTATGATTAAAGACAATCTTTCATGAACAAATAAGTTTTTTTTTTTTTTTTTTTTTTTTTTTTTCAATTTTTAAAATCTGTCCTGGTTTAATGTATAATAAAGTCGTAATTGATTTCCATTGATACATGTGGTAAATTGGATATCCATAAAATCTTCCAATAGAATTGAATCATTAAGAAAACCTTCTTTTATATGATACGGTGTCATGTTGTGGTTCGGCTATTATATGAAAATAATGTAAATATGTATTTAATATATAATTTATTAAGTAACATGGTGAAAGCCATGTTAGTAGATTTTAGTTGGTTGTAGAATATAATTTGATTATTACTTTGAAAAGAGGTTGTTTAAAAAGATTACTATAGAATTTGTATAACTTTAATTTCTTTTTGATAGTGGTTTTTAAGATTGGTTTTGGTTGATAGTAACTTCTAAATATTTAGAGTCACCTTTGTTAGGCATTGGTGATATTTAAAAATTTATTTTGGTTCTTTTATTTAGTGTTTAGAGCATCCATTATATAAATCTTATAAGAAAAAGGATTGAAGAAGGATTTTGGTAGCAAAGGGAGAAATTAGGGCACCAATATAGATGAATGGAGATGAAAAATAAAAATCTCTATTCCTATTGGTCAAAAATCATGACCAATGGGCTTTGAGGAGGCTGCCCGAGGCCATATTAGGGATTAGGGTTAGTTTCTCGAGGCCATTCGAGTTTTTGAGGCTAGGGTCAGAAGATTTAGGTTTTTGGATATGGTTTTGGTGCAAAATTTGTGTCATTTGGGGTTTATATGAAGAAGTTATAGGCGCTCAAAGTTAAGGTGTAAGTTTTCGACGTACTGTCACTCTTTTGAGCATACCGCACGCGTACGGACGGCAAACGAGGATCGACGACCGGATTTGAAGAGAATACTTTTTCGGCTACAGTTTGTGCATACTGTTTATCGAATTCCAAGCTTTTATGAAGGAGATATTGGCAGTTGAAGTCGGCGCTTGATATCTAAGGGTAGTAAGTAGCCCGAATTACTTGTGCTTGTGATTTGAGCTATATCTTAGACAATTTGATGAGGTTTTAGCTCAAAATTTCCAAGATTGAGTGTAATCTTGTTATAAAGCTTTCTATACAAGTTTTGTGTGATTTGGAGCTTGGGTTTAAGAGATATAAGGAAAATAGTTTTCGGGTGCTTGTAAGTTAGGGTTTTGTGCACCTGCTAGGGTTTCTTAGATGCCGAACGATCGGTGATAGATGTACGGTTCAATTTTTTTGTGGTAAAAGTTAAGTATAGCATCTAGCTTATGTAGAAATTTGAAACAAAGTGAACGGTTGGATTAGCTTTTGTGAATTTTCAAAGTCTGATGTAAAAAGGTCCTTGGCGGGAAGAAATATATTTTGAAGAATTTTAAGATATTTTGAATTTTTATACAAAGCAAGGAGTTTGTTTATGGGAGCTAAGGAATTATATAAAAAAGAAACCTAAACTTTCTATAGCTAGATACCTAGTATATTCCTAGATTGAAAATCACGCCACACGACAACGGTCGATGCCAACGGACTTGAAATTTCTCTAGGAAATTGTTAAATTAGCTATTATAAAGAAGCATTAGATCATTGGACAGAAATGCTTAGGAACATAATTTACTATCATAATAACTTTTACATCAATGATGTATAGCTTCCATAGTCAAGAGAGCCATAGCCCTAACTTCATCTAATTTTTTAAATTTTGCAAATCAAAATTGGAAGGATTTCTTGTTGCTCAGATGTTCGTCCAATGTAATTCTTAAACTTTGTACTTCCAATTCAATTGATACTATTGTTTCTTGCCCATACACCAATTAGAATAGTGTCGAATTGGTAGTCACTTTATATGCAGTACGATATACCTACAATGCAATAAACAACTTAGTATTACAATCTGTTTTCACACCAAACATTATTTTGGTTAAAATTTTGTACAGAATACCATTAGTCTTTTTAGTTTGCCCATTGGTACGAGGATGATATGGAATTATTTTGTGATGTTTGATCTCATATTTATCTGTCAAGGCTACAATCATAGAATTGATAAAATGAGTTCTTTAATCACTAATTAATTCTTTAGGACACTCAAACTAAGAGATAATATTCTCATATAAAAATAAAGCTATTGTATTGGCTTTATTAGTTTTTGTTGCCACCGCCTGAGCATATTTTGTTATATAATTGGTTGCTACCAAAAAAGATCTTTTTTGACCATTATGTGAGGCTAGAGCGATTGGTCCTACAAAATCAATATCTCATTTTTCAAATAGTACTTGTGCCAAAATTGGTACCAACAGCATGGAAGAAGTTCTTATAAGTCAACCAATTTGTTGACAAGGATTACAACATCAAATATATTGGTGCACATCCAAAAATATTGTTGGCCACCAATAACCAGCTATTAAATCTCTACAATGTCGTGTTGTGGTTTGGCTACTATATGAAAATAATATAATTATGTACTTAATATATAATTTATTAAGTAATATGATGAGAGCCATGTTAATAGATTTTGGTTGGTTGTAGAATATAATTTTATTATTACCTTAAAAAGAGGTTGTTTTAAAAGATTACTATAAAATTTGTATAACTTTAATTTCCTTTTGATAGTGGCTTTTAAGATTGGTTTTGGTTGATAGTAACTTCTAAATATTTAGAGTCACCTTTGTTAGACATTGGTGACCTTTAGAAACTTATTTTGATTCTTTTATTTTGTTTTTAGAGCATAAATTATGTAAATCTTATAAGAAAAAAGATTGAAGAAGGATTTTGGTTATAAAGGGAATAATTAGGGCACTAATATAATTGAATGGATATAGATGATGAAAATCTCCATTCCTATTGGTCCAAAATCATTACCAATGGGCTTTGAGGAGGCTGCCTGAGGCCATATTAGGAATTAGGATTAGTTTCTCGGAGCCATTTGAGCTTTAAAAGATAAGGTCAGCAAGTTTAGGTTTTTGGCTATGATTTTGGTACAAATTTTGTATGGTTTGGAATTTATATGAAGGAGATACAAGCTCTCAAAGTTAAGATGTTGATTTGGGAGCTATTGTCACTTTTTTTGACATAATGCATGCGTATAGACAGTAATTGAGGATCAGCAATTGTGACTAGAGAGAGCACTTTTACAGGTATATTTTTTACTTACTGCTTACTAGATTCTAAACAGGGATGAAGGAGTTATTGGATTTTGAAGTCAGCACATACAATCTAAGGGTAGTAAGTGACCCGATTTACTAGTGGTTGTGTCTTGAGCTATATCTTGAGTAATTTGATAAGATTTTAGCTCAAAATTTTAGAAAATATATAATTTCATGTATGTAAACGTTTTACGTAAGTTTGATGATATTTGAGTATTGGAGTCTTGAGATATTAAGAAAATAGTACTCATGTACTTATAAATTAGGATATAGAATGTCTGCTAGGGTTTCTTACATGCCAGAAGATTGAGAGTGAATTTATTGTTGATTTTTTTGTAGTAATAGTTAAGAGTGATTTCTACCTACCTTATAAATTGTACACAAATTGAATAGCTAGATCAAGAGTTATGAATTTCTAAAGTTTGGAACAAGAAAATCTTTTACGAGAAAAATATGTTTTGAAGGGATTTTGTTATATTTTGAGTTTTATGCAAATCAAAGGAGTTTTAGAAGCTAAGACAAGATTCATATAAAGATTTAAGCTAAACTCTCTATAACTAGATACTCAGTGTATTTCCAGATAGCAAATCACTCCATACAACAGAACTAGTGAACTGGACGTGAAAACTTCTGGGATAGAGAGTTTTGAAGAAATATTTTTGGCTTTCTAATATGAAAGGAGGACAAGGAAGTGGTAGTAGGGATTGCATTGAGGTATCTCCATTGCAACTTGATCTTGCTACAATTTAAATATTTCAAGCATTTGCGCAAGGAAGCAATGGCTACTAAAGCCTTGCAATCTATTGTTGGTTTATTGGATCAATTTGATGGAAGAAATATTTTGAAGTATCTTAAGTATTATTCTCGGGAGATGGAGCTCAATAAAGTACCAGAGAAAGATATGATCCTAATATTTGAGCTTATAGTTGTACCAGAGCTTCATGAATATATAAGGAAGATTATTTATATTCATGGAGAAAAATGGGAGGATTTTGTCCTTCAATTAAAAGAAAAATATTCTTCAAAAGATACAAAAAGGATGACAAGAAAATCGTTTATGGAATGGATCAATAAATCCAATAAAGAGTTGATTGCAAAAGAGTTATTTTGAGAATTTGAAAGATACTTTCTTCAATTGTCTCGAGTGAAAAAGCTTATACTTGAAAATGATAAGGTGAAGTTATTTCTTCAATCAGCTAGCAATGATTTACAAAGAGAGTTGGAATTACTATTAGAGGATAATAAAGAGGACAACGGACTCACTACTGATTGGAAAAAAGTCTTTGAAGCTATGGACATACTTATTAAAGTAAATGAAGGATAAGTTAGAAGATAAAAGATATTATCTTAGATAATTTGCTAATGGTCAAAGGGCAGCAAAAGGATGAAAAAAAGTTACTAAAGTGGCAGCTAGGATTTTAAGTGGCGGCTAGGATTTTATGTGGTGGCTAGATTAAGAAGAATTTAGGATTTAAAGTGGTGGCTAGATTAAGAGGAATTTAGGATTTAGTTGGATGAAAGTAAGTTGAATACTAGCCAAAATGGATGTAACCTCTACCTATAAGTAAAGGATGTTGGAAGTGAGAGGTATCTCATTCCACACTTTTCTTGTGTCTAACCTTGTTGATTTCTACTTACTTGTGTCTTGCTTATTGTGTTTCTTCAATAGGTTGTGGGCCCTTACACACTTTGTTGTACTATTCAAGTAAGTTGAAGTCATTTGTTGTTTGTTGTTCTTGTGTGGAATAGATCTTATGGTGTTTGCTGATGTTAGAGATTCTATGATCTAATCTAGTGTTTTGACTTGTAGAGGTTCTGATTTGGGCCTTATAAATCTCTTACATCAGTTTGAAGGTTCTTAACTACTAGGATTGAGTGATTAAGATCTTATACAAAGACCTTGATATTGTCTTTGATTTTGTGGTGAGAAAGTGAGTTTTATGAGTGAAAGAACTAGATAGTGAAGTTGATTGGAGTTCACATACTTATTTAAAGCTTCAAAAGTTGATTTGGGAGTGTTTGGAGTAAAGAAACATTCATTTGTTCACATGAAGGCATTCTGAGATTTTGCTAGTATAAAATTATTTTAGTGATTTTAAACACATAAAGTCTCTTTTTTTTGATATTTTTTTGATAGATCTCTTCTAAGACATAGCTTCAAGTGAGGGTGAAGGTTTGAGAGTGATTGAGAAGTTTAGAGGTGACAATTTCTACCATTAGAAGGTCAAAATGGAGCTTTTGTTGGCACCTTTGGACCTTTGGGACATTGTAGATGAAAGTGAAGAGCCTCCAAGCATGCATGCTAATGCTAAAGAGAGGAAGGACTTCACAAGATGTGAAAAGAAGGCTTTTGGCATGATTGCCACTAATTTGGATGAAGCCAATTTTTCTCACATCATTTCTTGTAAAGAACCAACAAAAGCATGGAAGACTCTTTGTAATATATATGAGAGCAAGAACTTATCCAATATCATCTTCACAAGGAAGAAATTCTTTACTTGCAAGATGGAAGAATGTGAAGACCTCATGGCTCATGTCAACAAGGTAAAAGCCATTGTTAATCAACTTACTATTGCTGACAAGCCTTTAGAAGAGAGTGATATTGTCATGACCTTGCTTATGAGCCTTCCTGAGTCCTACAACTACCTCATTGTGGCATTGGAATCCATTAAAATAAAAGAACTCACAATAGATTATGTGACGGTGAGAATTGCCCATGAAGTGACGAAGAGAAAAAAAAAAGAGCTCCAAAGTGATGATTCGGCTCTCTTTTCAAGACAAAGCAAGGAGAGTCATTCCAACCAATGTGGAAATATGAGAACTTGCTTCATTTGTAGAAAACCAGGTCACTTTACTCGAAATTGCTACAAGGCTAAGAAAAGAGATAGAGAAAGTAGAAACAATGCTCGTGATGAATATAGAGGTGATGATTATGCATTCATGGCAAGTGAAGGCACTTCCATGGCTGCCATATCCAAGTGGATCATTGATTCTAGTGCCACCAAGCACATGACTCCATAAAAGTATTTATTTGATACTTATGAAGAGATTTCAACAAAAAATATCGTCATGGGAGACAATGGCATAGTACAAGCTATTGGATTGTTTCCATTGTTATAGAGATTGTTGTAAAAGGCCAAATCAAGAGGATCAGATTGAAGGACGTCTTACATGTGCCAAAGATGAAGAAAAACCTCCTCTCGGTGAGTAAACTTGTTTCATATAGTTGTAAAGTGTAATTTGATAAGAATGGGTATTTTTTGAAGACATTAAAAGGAGATCATATTGCAAAGGGCTTTAGATATGGCAACCTCTACTTCATCAAGTGTAAGAAGGTGAATGGAGTTGAAGTGGCGATATTTGCTGAATTTCCTCAAGATTAAGACAAGTTTGGCATTTGGCATCAATGCCTAAGTGATTTGAATGCCAAGAGCATGAAGGAGCTCCAATCCATGGTAAGTAGCTTAGATCTTGGTCATATAAGCCACAATGCTATGACACTTACTTATGAAGGTTGTATTCAAGGCAAACAACAAAGGGCCTCATTTCCAAGTGGAGTTGCAACACGTATAACCAAGTTATTGGAGATTGTCCATTTTGATATTTGTGGACCTATGAGGATGCCATCAATAGGAGGTGCAAGGTATTTTGTCACATTCATTGATGAATTTTCAAGAAAAGTATGGATTTTCATCCTCAAGGCAACGAGTTAGTATTTCTTAAGGTTAAAGGAGTTTAAGGCACTTGTGGAGAAGCAATGTGAATGCAAAATCAAGGTAGTGTGTACAGACAATGGAGGTGAGTATATATCAAAGCAATTCAATGATTTTTTAAAGTTACATGGTATTTTTAGAATAAGTAGTTATTTTCAAAATATAGATACGTAGTGTATAGTGTAAAGAGAGATAGATAACTATTGAAAAGGTGATTCAATAAGTAGAATGGATGAATAGTCAGGAAAAGTAGTTATCATCTGTAGTATATGAGTTGTTATCTCGGGGTAGTATAAAGAGGATGGGAGAGGGGAAGAAAATGCCAGACTGTGATAGTCATGAGCCGAGGGCCAGACTATGATAGTACTAAGCCAGGGATAAGCTTAGTGCTATCTCTTCTTCTTAGTTTTCTTATTTTTTTTTATGTTAGTATTGATTCTAGTGAAGAGAATTGATTTAATAAATTAATGTTTGATTTACAAAGTTATTTATGGATCACTGTTTATCGATTGTTGTCAAAGATTGAGGACGTACGAAAGTTTCCAGTCACTATTTATCGTAAGGTTGTAAATTTAGTGGAGAGGAATTGTAATCGAAGGAATTGTCTTGATCAGATTCTGTGGATTGGAAGTTGTTTGTTCCAGGGTTTGGGATATGCTTGTGTGTTTGTGAATTACATAGGGTACTGAAATCATTGTCGTGGATGTTATTATATTGATATGAGAGAGTGGATAGTAAGAAAAAAAATTAAGTGTTCTTCGATATGATAAGCATTTAGCAGTAGCAGTTAATTACGTGACCCTAACAATTGGAGCTCATATACATGGTCTTTTCCTGTGTTTGAATTCCCCTATATGAGTTTATTTTGGGAGGTTTCTTCCAGAATAAGTAAAATGACAACCACATTTTGGCACCGTTGTCGGGGAGTGATAATAGCTTTGAATGTTAGGAATTAATTATCAAACGTGTGAGAAAATTGGCAATGGAAGTCGATTTCAATAGTGTTTGAAGCAAGATTATGGTTAATAAGAACGAGAGCATTGCATCGAAGAAAATAAATCAATTGAAAGAAAGACAGGGAAGAGCACAAGGAAGGAATTTGCTTAGAGAAGAGCAAGAATGTAATCTTAAAAAGTAGCATTGATAGAATTGGATTAAACCATGGTTGCAAGCTTGTCGACGCATCTGAACATATCAAAAACTGGACAAACTGTTAATTTTGCAATCGTATGTACCGTTAGAAAAACTGCCAAAAATACTCGCAAAATTTTTTGTTAACATTCAAGTGGAAATCTTGAGGCCGTTAACTGAAAGAGAAGGAGGCATAGAAGAATTTGGTACTCCATTGGGTATTTTTTCAGTAGGAGGTACCGCTGAAACGAGCAATAGTGGCTCTTCAGATTGACACAAATTGGTTGCCAATAAAGATAACTATATTGTATTTCAAAATATGACATTTTCACCTGCAATTCAACCAATAAAACTAATTGCAAAAAATAATAGTAAATCGAGGAGCATTGAGAGCTCGGAAATTAGAATAAGAGAAAGCAGAGATTATTTTAAAATGGAGTTTAGCGGAACAAGAAATTCAATGGCGTCATGAGGCCCAGGTATTCCGATTGTAGTACAAATGGGTGCAGTGGGTGGTCGAACGACTAGTGTCGCGCTACTATGTACTTTTTGGAGATTTTTGGGTGTGGATCATGATCAACATTTGTCTCAGTTTCTTACAGCATGTATAGCTAATAATGGCAGAACTGAAGATATTTGGTTGCGATGGCTACTAACAACCTTAAAAGATGGCATTTGAATGATAAAATTATCAACAAGTGGGTCAATTTCTGAATTGGGAAGCATTGATGAATGCGTTTTTATCTCATTTTCGGTTGATTGGTTTTGAAGACTGCCTTCGAGAGAGGTTAATGAATAGCAAAATGATCCTAGGGGAGGCAGTGGAATCGTATTATGGCCGAGTAGCTGATATATTCAGTAAGTGGCTGAATAACCAAATATCGGAGGCATTTATCTTATCCATATTAATCAATGGTTTACACTCACCAGAGCTAAATTTTTTTGTAAAGGAAGCTCAAATCGTTACAGTGGCTGCGTCCCTTAATAGAGCCAAGGTTTGGAAGGAATGCCATTATGATCAGTTTTTAACTGTGGGAGCCATGATGATTCCAATTCAAGGTAGATATCAAAATCCGACTTGGAATAAATCAGTGTATAGTTATCCATGGATGTTAGAAACAGAGACCAATTCCAATACCAATATTCAGGGGCTAGTTAATGTCATCCCATTGCAAGCTATACCATCGAACGTGACAACAGCGTATGCTCCATATTATCCGTTGTCTTATTGTAAATGCTTACAATATATAAAAATTAGTTAAAATATATTATATATTAATAAATCTAAATTTTTGTTAAAGTGATAAATATATTAAATTAAAAAGAGTTGGTAAAAAAAAAAAAAAACTTTATTTTGTTTTCCTTACTTAGTTAGATTATAGTATATAAAAGTTATAGAACCTTAATGTTAAGTATGAAGCCTTGAGAGGAGAGAGGGGCCTAAAGATGAAGATTTAAACTAATAGGAGGTTAATTGGGAGGGATGAAACCAAGGCATGGTTGGATGAAGGTAGAAATAAGGATCTTCATCCCCATTGGTCGAAATCCATGCCCAATGGGCTTTCAGGAGGCTGCCTGCGACCTTGATAAGGGTTTCGACGACTTCAAAGAAGCCATTAGGAAATCAGAGGCAAGGATTGTAAATTTTAGGATTTTGGCTACAATTTTTGTGCAAATTTTATAGGGTTTGGAGTTAGGATGAATAAGTTATAGCCGTTTGAAGTTAAGGTGTCAATTTGAGACCTACTGTTACTCTTTTGAGTTTAAGAGGAGTCTTAGGGAAGCTTTTGGAGATCGGAAGAGGCAGCTGGAAGGGCAACTTCAAGACATACATCTTTTGTGAAGGAGATTTTGCATTTGGAGTTTATGTGAAGGAGTTATAAGGAGTTAAAGACAGCGCATTCAAATCAAAGGCAGTAAGTGAGCGGTTTTGTTCAAAGTAGTGTTAGGAGCCATAACTTGAGTTTTCGAACGAATTTTGGCTCAAACTTTGAGAGAATGTAAAAATTTGTGTTAAAAAGCTATCTATATAAGTTTCGTGGCATTTGGACTTATGGTTTGTGAGATATGAAGAAAATTGCGCACGGGTATACAAAGATTAGGATTTGAAGCGACTGTTAGGATTTTGAAGATATCTCAAGATCCGCAACGAATTTGCAGTTGAAATTTGTTGTACAAATTAATAACAACATATCAGTACTTTCTGTAAATTTTGATCTTGTTTGGACGGTTGGATCAAGAGTTATGGGTTGTTGAGATTCGGGAGAATTTCCACACAAGGATATACAAGGTTTTAGTGTATTTCTACCATATTTTGGATGTTGTTGGTTATTTAATACTTAAGTATTTGGTGTAATTGTCCCAAAAGGAGAACTTATATATATAAAATTAGGGTTTCCTTATTTTAAGCTCGATTGAGTAATTAATGACAACCTGAAGCCCAGTGCTTTCTTGAGGCAAAACCTCTCTACCCCAACACCGTATCAACAATAAGTGTTAACTACAACAGAGATATCAATAATTCTAGTCCTAAAAGATTCCAATGAAACCTTGTTATTGAATTTGACAAAAAAAATGGAGGAAATGGCTATCAATGTGGTCAAAGATAAGGAGAAGAGGCATAAAACAACCAATATGCATCCCAATGTCTGGTGCAGCAATTGTAAGGGGCAAAATTATTTAGTAACAGAATGTCCTTCATCTCCCCAAATGACTGTACAATATACTTTTTATGGGGGCAAGCATATTACCACCAATTGTTGGAATTTATGGAAGCAATAATAACTCAGTAACTAGATAATGACTCAACCAACCCAATGGAATGTCAATCAAGTACAAACGAATAATAGGTTTGGCTGGAATGGAAATCGAGCGAATAAACAAAATAGGAATTATTCTAATTTCCTAAACTCTGAATTTCACCAAGAAAGTATATCCAATACTCACGGATTGGCGATGAACCAACTAGGATACCATCAATATCCACCTATGACGAAGCCAATGCCAGACTCTATAGTTACAATGGATCAATCAAGATCCTTTACTCATCCGACATGAAACAGACCTAGTCATTATATACCAATAGAGACACCCAATATCCCTGAAGGAGTTGGTAAGAAATCACTTCGTTGCTATCATTGCAGACAAATCGGACATTATGCGAGTGAATGTCCTAATCCAAGGGCTAGTGATGACTATGCTCTAATATGTGGAAATTGTAAGTAGTCTGATTACACTTATCAGCAGTGCAATGCGCCCTTTAATTATAATAATCGGGACCAGCAAATGTAAATAAGCCAGCCGGTGGAAGACAAAGGCTCTGTTCAACGAGACTCACCAGTACATTTTGTCAAGGTGGTGAACGCAGTACTTATCAGAGGCCAACAAAAAGATAAGAATCCAATTCAGGACCTAGATGAACTAATCGCAGGAGAGCTAGTAGCACCATCCATGGGGCTAAACGAACCAATATCAGTATTGAGACATATCCCAATATTGAGACCTCAACAGACTAAGGAACCTAATTCGGTCCCATGTGCCAATTTGTCGAGACCATAGAGATCGATCCCAATTGACCAAGTACTAATACCTATACAACTCAATAAAAGATCTTACGCATTAAAGTAATCTTTAGTTGTAGAAAAGTTGGCAAAGTCACCAATGGTAATCTCAATCGCCAGGAAGGAATTACTGTCGAATGGAATAAAATCGAAACCAATGAAACGCAAAAGAGCATTGGAAATTACTCTCAATATGGAATCCTACGATATTTTGAAGGATTTGGATGTTATTTAGCCTTCAATTACAATGAAGTAACTTTTGGCTATAGCATCAAAATGTCGATCTACATTGAATTTAGCGTTAATATGATGAAGATCCCACACTAAAAAAATTTAGGAAGTTAGCTTAAACCGAGATCTGGGAGCACCAACAATCGATGTATCAATCGATGGCATTTTAATTCCAGGGATACAAGTCGATGGTGGCTCCAGTGTAAATTTAATGAACGCGGATACAATAGAGGACTTGGATCTAAAGCAATTGCTACCTATGACATTGGTCTTGCGAATGGTAAATCATAGTCATAGAAAGCCAATAGAAATCTTATGCAATATTGCCACTGTAATCGCGAGATTGACATAAAAAATCGATTATATTGTATTTCGATTACAGAGTTCTACATTATCATATTCCATTTTATTGGATAGATCTTGGTTTTATCAAGCCAAAGCTAAGAACGATTGAAGTCAAGGCACATTGACAATTGAAAAAAGCCGTGACCAGATTGTTCTACAGATGTACCCAGTACAATATCATGGAAAATCTCAATTGCCAGAATCAAAATTTACATCGGACAACGAGAGTCAATCGATTAAGGCAGATGATGATGCTATAGGTTCACCGCAATTTGGGGTAGGACAAAACACTTCAACAGCAAAGGCAGGAGTCTACCAATGTGAAAGTCCTAGCGAATATTTATTGCATCAGGAGGATGCAACTAACTTGGATCATGCTATTGCCGAATGAATGAACAATTCCGCAGTTAATAGAATCAGCACATTGGAACCAGATTTGGATGGTTCCCATATGTCGGATAATATAAGATATTCAGATTAGGGGAAGACAATTAAATTAGAGGTTGTTGAAGACCTTGTGTGTCAATCTATTAACTTGGGTATCAACGAAATGCCACAGCTAATTAAAATATATGTCGGTATTATCGGTACAGAATTGGATGCTTGGAAATACTTTTTTGTCCATCACAAATTTGCCTTTGCGTGGTGGTATGCGGATTTGAAAGGCATTCCAGCTGACGTCTTTGACCACCAGATTATTATAGAGGAGGGTGTTATGCCAGTTCGTCAAAGACAACATCGGCTTAAGTCAAAATATTCTCTTTTAGTGAAAGAAGAATTGGATAAACTTCTCGACATGGATTTTATTTATCCTGTTCTGCATAGTGTATGGATGTCGCCAATCGTGATGGTACCAAAGAAGAATGGAAAAATTAGGATATGTCAAGTTTTTTGAAAGTTAAATGCGACTACTAAGAAGGACTATTTTTCGTTACTATTTATAGATAGTATTTTGGACGCAGTGGTTGGACATGAATGTTACTCATTTTTGGACGGATTTTTGGGATATAATCAAATTAAAATTGTCGAAGAAGACCAGTTGAAGACTACGTTTACCACAGATTGGGGTACATTCACCAATAAAGTAATGCCATTTGGGTTATATAATGCCCCAGCTACTTTTCAATGGATAATGACACAAGCGTTTCAAGATTACCTACGTTTATCAATGGAGATATTTTTGGATGATTTCTGCACTTTTGGCACAACAGTTGAACATCTAGC
Organism: Physcomitrium patens; assembly: GCF_059467195.1. Lineage (NCBI taxonomy): Eukaryota > Viridiplantae > Streptophyta > Bryopsida > Funariales > Funariaceae > Physcomitrium > Physcomitrium patens. The sequence continues at coordinate 7,453,089 of NC_143417.1, read as the reverse complement.
ATGCTTAGATAATTGTTTGAATCAATGCGACAAGTATGGGATATTTCTAAATTTAGAGAATTATCAATTTGGCGTACCATCGAGAAAGCTATTGGAACACATTGTCTCTGTTGAAGATATCGCTATGGACCTCGATAAAATTACTCGTATATTGAGATTACCAAAGCCAAATGCAGTGTCGGCCGTGCGCGGTTTCATCGGCCATGTCAGCTACTATCGACGTTTTATTGAATCCTTTGTGATTATCTATCAATCGTTAATCCACTTGTTTAAAAAACCCCCATCAGAGGGATCTAATCCAATATGGACTGAAGACCGTATTTTTGCATTCGACGAATTGAAATGGAAATTGGTATCTGTCCCAATTCTTGTAATACTTTGTTGGACAAAACCATTTCATGTCTATGTGGATACATCCAATATTGCTATTGGATTTGTTCTTAGTCAAAGGGATGAAAAAAGATTAGAACATCCCATATATTATGCGAGTCGATAATTTGTTGCTGCAGAACAAAATTATAATACTACCAAGCAAGAGGCCCTCAGAATGATCTACTTTGTACAGAAATTCCATGACTATCTACTTGGATACTCATTTGTGTTCCACGTTGATCATGATGCACTTAAATACCTGATAAATAAACCTCAATTGAGCAGACGAATTACTTGATGGATGTTACTTCTCCAGGAATTCAACTTTATGATTAACGTTTGACTCAGCAAGAAAAATGCCAATGCAGATCACTTATCCCGTTTATCTAATATACCGGGTAATGAGCTCATAAACGATGCTCTTTTGGATGCACAACTATTACATCTGAATATGGTGAATTGATCTAATATCTAACGTTTCAGACTTTTCTCATTTCTTATAATGAAAAATTAAAGAAACGTCTGATTTTAAAAAGTGCGCCATATACCATGATTGGAGATGCCTTGTACAAACAAGGGCGGGATGGAATTTTACACCGTTGCATCTTTCAAAGTGAAGTTCATACAATTTTGGAAGGATGTCATTTGGATAGTTGTGGTAGACATTTTGCGAGAGACAGTACTACTCGCAAGGCTTTAATGGCTGGTTATTTGGTGGCCCACAATGTTTTCTGATGCGCATCAATTTGTTCATTGTTGTGATCCCTGTCAATGAATTGGTCGACCCATGGGTACTTCATTGATGCCGTTAGTACCAATCTTGGTACAGGCACCATTTGAGAAATGGGGAATTGATTTTGTTGGATCCATTGCACCTGCCTCTTAAAATGGATATAAATGTTATATTCTAGTAGCCACCGATTATGTCACCAAATGGGCGGAGGCCATGGCAACAAAAATTGATAATGCCAATATCGTAGCAATATTTTTATATGAGAACATTATCGCTCCTTTTGGTTGTCCAAAAGAATTGATTAGTGATTGCAATATATATTTTTTTAATGCCACAATTGAAGCATCAACAGCAAAGTATGAAATCAAGCACCACAAAACTACACCTTATCATCCATGAGCCAATGGGCGGACCGAAAAGATAAATGGTATTCTATGCAAGATCTTAACAAAGACTATTTCAAAAACGGGAACTGCTTGGGATACTAAATTATTTGCAGCTTTATTGGCATACCATATTGCATATAAAGTAACTACCAATTCTATCCCATTTCAATTGGTATACGGTCAGGAGGCAATTCTACCAATTGAATTGGAAGTCCAAAGTTTACGAATTACGTTGGATGAACATTTGGGAGACAGAGACTCTCTTCAATATAGGTTAGTCCAATTGGAGAAATTGGATGAAGTTAGGGCTAGGGCTCTCTTGATCATGGAAGCTATACAGCGCTGTAGAAAGAGTTATTATGACAATAAGTTACGGCTGAAATATTTTATGTCCAATAATCTGGTGCTACTTTATGATAGCCACTTTAACAACTTTCTTGATAAATTTCAAGTACGATGGCATGGACCATATCGGGTGGTGGAAGGTTTCCCTATTAGTTCCATTCAATTGAAAGATTTTCTGGGAACCCACTTCACTTTACGTGTTAATAGAAACAGGTTACGTCTGTATTATACATAAATCTGGGATAGATTTACTCAGTGGAGGGAGGAAGTCTCTGTAATATTGATTACCGACAGGATTGGAAAGGTTGTGATAGTTAGGAAATGATTGATGGTTAGTTTTGGATACTGAAACTAACTAGTCAAGAAATTAGACATTCTTGATAAGACATGAGATTAAGTTACACTAGATTAGATGTTTTTGATTCGGACCTCGAGTAAGTTGTTAGGAGCGGGGCATTCATAGAAAGTTTCATTGTTGCAAATTTCAGACATTGTACTTTGAACTGTAAGTTTTACGACAGTAATCAACAATAGTATTAGTGCGAGGAAGTATTGAGAGTTTGATTTTCACAATGTCGATAAAAAGAACAAAGAGAGCACCAAAATGATTGAAAAGTCACCGTAATGTGAGGTCTAAGTGTAATCTGAGATTACCGTTGTCGTATTACGTACTTTCTTGCTCAAGAATGCACCGGACGTTTGGCTATAGGAGGTAGTGTGGAGTTTTGCTAATATTCAAAAAGTCTATTGGTTTTTGACTATTAGAATATAAATGATTGTAAGAATATACCGTAAATCTATATGGATGTCCTTCGACTTCTCGTCGAAATCCTATTTTGTCCCAGCCAATAAGTCTCTAGACGTTACAGAGAACCTCGAATAACCCAATCTGCTAATCTCCGATATCGCTTTATACTCACGACCTTGTATCCACTGACTGTCTTATTAGATTAACCCAAAAATTTTCATTCACTCCGCATACTCAATCCTATACACACCTTTTTAATTCTTCAATCACAGACGTAACTTCGATTTTACAAAATAGTCAAGAGTAATCACACCCACTTCATTAAAACCTCGATTCACCAGTACAACATTGACTTTGAGCAATGATTGCCTCCGTCTTTCCAAAACCCTATGAAGAAAAAAAAAACCCCAATTCTCTGTCTTTTTTCCCCCTCCAAAGCATGAAGCTAACTCTCCGACCCTTAAAATCCTTGATTCTTCTCCCTTAATTTCTTAACCTATCTTCTTCTTTAACCCTAATTCTCTCCTCTTTCAAATCCTAGCCTCTCATCTTAACCCTAGTCTTGGATCCAGAATTCGCTCTGCTGTCAGAGCTTTCTCCTCCATTTTTTGCCTTTTAAAAGGTTCTTTTTTCGGAAACAATGTTCTCTGAAACAGCACATAGAACAGGACAGCCTGAAACAAAATCGAAACCCCCATAATCGGGACCACATTGAGTCGCCCGACCAAATCAGATCTCATATTGGCTAAGAGGCCCATAGTAAGACGTGGATGTTCCCGTAATTGGGTCAAATTGGTCCTTCACATCAGATTGACTATGAGGCCCGTAGTAAGACCTGGATGTTCCCGTAATTGGGTCAAATTGGTCCTTCGCATCAGATTGGCTAAGAGGCCCATAATAAGACCTGGATGTTCCCGTAATTGGGTCAAATTGGTCCTTCATGTCAGGCTCGCTCAGTCATCGATTTAATCCTTTCAATTCTGTTGACTCCCACTATAGGACTCGAACGGAGTAATTTGTTACTAGTAAGTATGCCCTGATCGACAGTGACGGGGTGTCTAAACTGGCCCCTGAATATTGGCACTAGAATCGGTCATTACTCCCAATATTCAAGGTAACTGAACATTAATAAAAGTCCCCTTTTTTTATATTTTCATGGTATACTCATGTTACAATACGACATCCACCCCCTCTGAACCAGTGCATCCTTCGGTATGCACCAATTTACCCAATTGTAGTTTGATTTATAATATATTCTTTACATCTTTGTCCAGTTTGCCTTTGTCACCTTCATTATCCAAATCACTTCCATCTTCTTGCTGCATACCTACCTTGCGTAATTCTCCTTCAATATCATATATTCTTTTTTTTTCTTTTCTCTTAAAATCATCAACTTTCTTATACATAATATTTCTATTCTCCAAAATACTAATAAAACTCGCATTAAAGGCACCTTCATCTTGCGAAAGTACCTCCTCTTTTGTACCTCCATAATCTCGCTTTATAGTAGTACCTCCCCAAAATCCTTAAATCCTTCAACAATCTTTGGCAATGGTTTCTCCCTCAACCTATCTCGATTTCGTTCATGGTTAAGAGGTACTATAAGAAATTGTACAGCTTTCCTCCCATCTTCGCTACATACCCTTGCATAAGCAGAACCATCGTCAAGTACTTTTGTTTCCATCCGTGTTGCTGTAATATAAGGTTGTCCTAAAATCAACGGATAAGATGTTGTATCTTGAACAAAAAAATGTTGCTCCATCGCAACATCCCCAATCCGAATTTTGACATCTGGACAAGCTCCATATAATTCGCCCCGTGTGTTATTAGCTGCTCGTATTGCCCATCCATGTTCCATATCAATTGGCCATTTTTGCTTCTTATAAAGATCTTTAGACATGAGATTTATTTCAGAACCATGGTCGACTAAAGCAACAATTGGTTCTTCTATATCTCCTACTTTCACCAATACCTTAGTAGTTACCCTTGCCCAATGCTTTCGAGTATAATGGCTCAAAGTTTCTATTTCCTTATCACTATAATCTTCGAAATGTACTCATTGATTATATCCATTCTTTTCATTTGTTGGTTGCTTGTAACCAATATCAACCTCTTCTTCATCTTTATATATTCTTGTATCAATAGCATGATTCATTTCAGTTTCGTCCATTAATTGCTTCTTTTGCTTAATGCTGTCAATGATAACATCATGAAATTCCTTCTTTGTAATTTCCAAAACTTCTTTCAATGTGAATTCCACCTTAGCGCTTAATATACGTTCTTCCAATACCCCTTTCAAATTTGTTGTCGCTTCAATGTCAGAAAGTAGCTTATAAGCAATTAATTTGCCCTTATCTTTTGTCTCCCTTATTTTTTCTTCCAATGATGCTGAGGTATCTTTTACAGGCAATTCTTGTGAAGCTGCCTACCGAGCCTTGTCTCCTTGAATTTGCCTCTTAGAAGAATTTCCTTCTCTCATATCATCAAAATTTCCTCGTCTTTTTTCTTCCATCAAAGCTTCATATTGGCTCTTAGCAATATATGCATGAACTGAAAGAGACTCAATTGGATCCCCCCAACCTGTTGCACCTCGTATTGTAGCTGCAGTCCTTAATAACGCTTTTCGAGGTAATTTTCCTTCTTGCATTGTAGAAATGGCAGAAGCACAAAACTCACTAGTTTCCATACTTCCACCAAGGTCATCATCTATTCTAGCACTATAACTTGCACCTTCTCATGCTGGTGTTTCATACTCTTTTAAGTAATCTTGAATCAATGCTCTCATTCCTCCTTTGCCAAAATTGGTTTGAAGAAGATCCTCCCTATCTTTTAATGCTATCTTCCCATCTTTCCAGCAAATAGTTCCTTGCCGTATTATATTATTTAATTCATTGCAATCTTTCCTAATGTGTGAAGCGTCATCACACCAAATGCATCTTTGTACATATTTGTCACGGCCATAATCATGTAAGCTAATAATTACATATAAGAATAGGTAGAAGTAACTAAAAGTAGATAAAAGTAAGTTAATTCTATAATATTTAATATAGAAGCTTCCTAGAAACTTCCTAGACGTTGCTTTGACTTCATAGGTGTCTTTAATTGACTTTTTGGATTAGAAACGTGGTCAACAAGTTGGCCATGTGCCACATATGTTGTTAGCTTGGAGATTAAGCTAACTATGTGGCCCACACGTAGAAAAACTTGCCTTGTAAGTCAAGGCATGTGTCCTACAAAGTCAACACATATTGGAGGTCCTATAGAATGTCGCCAGGTAGCCCCTAGTTAGATAGTATATATAGAAACAAGAGTGAAGGCTTCTTCACTCTTGTCAACTCCTTTCTTGCTTCTAGTCTAGTTTCAAGGGTCTCTAGTTTTCTTGTCTTTTGGCAATAGCCATTCCAGTTTCTATTTCAATATATATACTTATTTATATATATTTTGTTACCTCTCTTTGAGTGAAGGCTTGCTTGTCTGAATTATTTTTCATCGAGTTCTTGTCCTTGACAGATTAACAAGAGTACATTTACAATATCAGAGCTTTATTTTTTCTTGAGTAAGAGTGGATTACTCCTTTCTCTTGACAAGACATAAGCGTATTAGAAGTTTGCGGATTACCCACTTCTAAACTGATATTGTTCTTAGTATCTTCTTTGTTATCAAGTCTTTCTTTTCTTTTGTCTTGAGCAATATTAAACAAATTTTTCTTCTTAGTGTCATTATGGCAGAGCTTGTTGAAATGAAGAGTGCAATGGCACAAATGCAAGAGCAAATGAGGGAGTTAATGCTTGCGATGCATCAACTCAATTCACCAACACAGGAAAGAACAAGAATAGTAGAAAGTGGGGATATAGAGATGATCGGAGCTGCTTCAACATCTACAACAAATCACGTTCTTTTTCCAATTGTACAACACCCTATAAGCACTAGACAACCAAGAATTGCCTTACCTGAGAAATTTGATGGTACGAGATCAAAGTTTCGAGGGTTCAACAATCAAGTATAATTGGCAATTGAACTTCAACCGCAAAGCTATCCAACTCCAGGATCACAAGTCAGGTTTATTGGCACTTTACTTTCTGATTCTGCATTATCGTGGTTTTCGTCTTTTCTTGAACAACGAAATCCAATATTGGATAATTTGGAAGCTTTTTTGGCGGAGTTTCGATCTATGTATGGTGAACACGATGCAACTCGTGTTGCAACAAATAAGATCCGAATTTTGCGACAAGAAAATCGCTCAGTAACAGTATATGCTTCACAATTTCGACAACTTACAATTGACATCAAGTGGGATGATGCTGCACTCATCAGTCAATTTCTTTATGGATTGCAATACGAAGTAAAGAAATTGATGCTCAACTTACCTGATCCTCAAACTTTGAGTCAAGCAATCAATTTTGCGATAAAATGTGATAATCGACTTTTTGAATTTTGATCCGAGAATCATTCACGGGAACCTCAACGTTATTACTCAATGGCAACATCAACATCTTTGCCAAACGTACATTCGGAAGTAGAAGACATGCAAATTGACGCAGTACGTTTTAAACCCCTAACTGAGCAAGAAAAGATTCGTCATCGTCAAGAAGGATTATGTTTATATTACGGAGAACCTAAGTACACTGCTCAACATTGTCCAAAGAAAAGACGCAACTATAAAATGAGGGGTACGACGGTCAAAGAAGACAGCATGTCAGAAAACGGATTCGTCCAGCTACAATAGGGACCGTGCAGCTGGAACCTTGTACAATTCCTAATGAAGGTCCTATCCTCTCCTCAAAATCCTCTCTTTGTTTTATAATAGACTTATATTTAGGACCTAAGAATTACAAAGCCTCTGCTTTATTAGATTCGGGAGCCTCAGCATGTTTTTTAGATGAACAATTTGTTAAAAGTCGTAAAATACACTTTGTACAGAAACCTAAACCAGTACATGTAGAAGTCATAGATGGTCGTCCCTTGTCTTATGGAGATGTCACTCATGAAACTCATCCTATAAAAGTAACAATAGACGGTCATGATAGCTACATAGCTTTTAACATAATTAAATCTCCATCCAATCCAGTTATTTTAGGTTTATCTTGGCTAGAAAAATATAACCCTTGAATAGATTGGAATTTATGTAAACTTGACTTTTCCTAGAGCGTTATTAATAGTTCTACCAACCAAGTAAAAAATTATAAGTCTAGTATAGTAAAACCCGTACTGATAGGTGCAAAAGCATTTATATACGCAGCAAAAGAAGGATTAACTTTTGCTATTTATGCTGCACCTATTTCTGAAAACGTAAAGACTTCAAGTAGCATTCCAAGTCAATATCAGGAGTATCAAGACGTTTTTGAGAAAAAAAATGCAGATATTCTTCCTGAGCATCGCCCATATGATAGTTCAATCGACCTCAAGGAAGGAACTCAGCCACCATTTGGACCAATTTACAGTTTATCGCAAGATGAGATGGCTGAACTCAAGACATATATTGACGAGAATTTAGCGAAGAATTTCATATGCCATTCAAAATCTCCAGCAGGAGCTCCAATTCTATTCGTAAAGAAAAAAGATGGATCTTTACGAATGTGTGTTGATTATCGAGGACTCAATAAGATCACAATCAAGAACAGGTATCCATTACCTTTGATATCAGGACTCCTTGACCAGTTGAATCAAGCTAAGATCTATACAAAAATAGATCTAAGAGGAGCATATAATCTAGTACGGATCAAAGAAGGAGATGAATGGAAGACTGCGTTTCGAACCAGGTATGGACATTTCGAATATAATGTCATGCCCTTTGGACTCACGAATGCACCAGCTGCTTTTCAACATCTCATGAATGATGTATTTCATGAATTCTTAGACAATTTTGTCATCTGCTATCTAGACGATATCCTGATCTATTCTAAGAACGTCGAAGAACATGAAATACATGTTCGTCAAGTATTACAAAAACTTAGAGATGCAGGATTATACGCCAAGATGGAAAAGTGTGTATTTCACACTACTCAAGTTTACTTTTTAGGATACATCATTTCAAATGATGGTCTCATGATGGATTCTAAGAAAGTCCAAACAATCATGGATTGGAAGATTCCAAGGACAGTAAGAGATGTTCAATGTTTCTTGGGATTTGCCAATTATTATCGGATCTTCATCAAAGATTTCTCACGAGTTGCAGCTCCACTTACACGCTTGACTAGTAAAGATAAATTCCAATGGAATCAAGAAGCGGAAGCAGCATTTGAAGCCTTGAAGACATCGTTTGTCTCTGCACCAGTCTTATATCGTGTTGACTTTTCCAAGGCATTTTTTATGGAAACAAATGCATCAGATTTTGCCTTGGGTGCAGTTTTATCACAAATGGGAACAGATGACAAACTTCATCCAATAGCTTTTCATTCAAGAAAATTCTCAGCAGCCGAGATCAATTATGAGATCCACGATAAAGAACTTCTTGCGATCGTGGATTCCTTTCAAGAATGGCGTCATTATCTAGAAGGCGCTTCTAGTCCAGTCACTGTGTATACAGATCACAAGAACCTCGAGTATTTCATGTCAGCACGCGTGTTGAATCGTCATCAAGCTCGTTGGAGTATGTCTTTGTCAAGATTCGAGTTCATTATCACTTATCGGCCAGGAAAACAACAAGGTTTATCTGATGCCCTATCTAGACGTTCTTATTTTGTACCAAAAGAAGGAGATGCTGCTTTTGAGCAACAAAGAACGATCCTCTTGAAACCACAGCAATTTCATCTCCGAGCAATGAAATCAACATTGACTGTTGATTCAACTTTTTTCAAGTAAATCCAGTCCAGTATGTCCTCAGACCCTCTTGTTTATGATATCGAGAATAATTCTTCCAAGTCTCATGATTCTTCTAAGCTCGAGTTCAAGAATAATCTATTATATTTTGAAGGACGCCTATATGTTCCAGAAGGAGAAGCACGTTGTCGTGTTGTAACAGGATTATACAGTGAAAATAAAAAGAAAGGGGAATTTTATTAATATTCAGTTACCTTGAATATTGGGAGCATTGATCAACTCAAGTACAAATACTGAGTGGTCAGGTTCGGTCACTCCGTTACAGTCAGCCGGGGCATACTGAAATGCTCCATTCGATTCCTATAACGGGAGTCAGCAGGAAGAGAAGGACCAATTCACACGACGGGTTCGAGGAGCCAATTGGATCCAATTTCGATAATCCAATCTGGGTCCTCTTATCCAATATGAGACCTGAATTGGCTGGTCAACCCAATGCAGTCTAATTACGGAAAATCCAGGTCTTACTACGGGTCTTAGCCAATCTGACGCGAGGACCAATTTGATCCAATTACGGAAACATCCAGGTTACTACGGGCATCTTTCCCAATATAGGACCTGAATTGGTCGGGCGACTCAATGTGGTCCCGATTACGGTGTTCGATTCTGTTTCTGGCTGTCCTGTTCTCTGTGCCGTCTCAGGGAACGTTGTTTTCGGTAAATGGATTTCTTAAAGGCAAAAACGGAGGAGAAAGCTTGACGGCGAGAGCCAATTTCGGATCCAAGCTTGAGGTGGGAGCCAATTCCGGATCTAAGACGGAAGATTGAAGAAATTCAGAGGATAAGGTTAGGGGGGATATAGTTTTGGAGGGTGTGAGGTTTTTTTTTTGAGGGGAAATCGGGGGGGAAGGATTTTTCAAGCTTCTGCAAACTTACCAGTTCGGTTTTTCATTGGAGGTTTTTGGAAGATCAAGGGAATTAGAGAAGAGGAGCTTCATGCTTCGGGTCGGGGAAGGAAAGACATAGAATTTGGATTTTTCTTCTTCGTAGAGTTTTGGAAAGACTGAGGCAATCGCTGTTGAAGTCAGTGTTGTAATGGTGAATCGGGATTTTTAAATGAAGTGGGTTTGAATACTCTTGACTGTTTTGTAAAATCAAGTTACGTCTGTGATTGAAGGATTAAAAGGGTGTCTATAGGATTGAGTATGCGGAGTGAATGAAATTTATTGGGTTAATCTAACAGGACAGTCAGTGGATACAAGATCGTAAGTACAAAGGGGTATTGAAGATTAACAGTTTGGGTTGTTCGGGGTTCTCTATAACGTCTAGAGACCTATCGGCTCGGGCAAAAAGGACTTCGACAAGCAGTCGAAGAGCACCCGTATAGATTTACTGTACATTGTTGCAGTCGTTTATATTCCAGCAGTCAAAAACTGATAGACTGCGTGACTATCGACGAATCTCCATACTACCTTCTACAGCCAGACGTCCGGCGCGTTCTCGAGTAGGAAAGCACGTAATACGACATAAGTGGTGAACCCGACGTGAAAGCTTGAGGTGGAAGGTATTGAATTTCGGTTGATTTTATCTTTATTTTTATGGAAAACGAAAATAAAAATTTTGAAGGATTTTTGGGAGAAGTTTCTGGTGGGGAGTCTTCTAAAGGACAAGGTATGCACATGGATCCGTCTATTGCTAGTTTGTTTCAAGCCTTCTCATTGTCAATGCAGCAACAGCAAAGCAATGATCGAAAGGAAGCTTTGGCAACCAAAGCATTGCAAGCAGTGGTCAATAAAATTGATCAATTTGATGGGAGGAATATTTCAAGGTATTTAAGATGTTATGTTCGTGAAATGGAATTAAATCGGGTTTCTGAGAAAAAAATGGTTGCACTATTTGGACTTGCCACGCTACCGAAGATAAGGGACCACATTACATCGATTACGGATCATTATGGGAATTCATGGGAGGATTTTTCACATGCATTGAAAGACGAATATTTCTTGGAAGATGCTGATCGCGTTACTAAGAAGCTGTTTCTGGGATGGATTGAATGGCCCAATAAGAATTTGCAAGCAACAGAGCTACTAAGGGAATTTGAGAGGCAGTACTCTCAATTATCGAAGGTAGAAAAATTGACATTGGAGCCGAACAAAGTTGATCTATTTTTTCAAGCTGCTGATGGAGAATTGCAAGAGAAATTAGAACCCCTTCTTGAAGACAAAGAAGAAGATGAAGGATTGACAACGAAGTGGAAGAACGTTGAAGATGCGGTGGGGTTGCTTACAAAAAAAGAAAGGAGGAAGGATAAGAGTAATATTCTGAAAACAGTACAAGCACCCAAAGCTCCAGTACGTACAATACCACCGACAATGCCTACAGTTCAACCTTCGACATCCTTGTCAAAGTAAGTAGATATGGGTATGGAAGAAATTATACGAGGAATGCGAGATCTTCAAATCAAATTGGCAAGACTTGAAGAAAATACTTCTATAAACAATTCGAAGAATGTTTCAAAACAAGGATATGTACAAAGATGCATTTGGTGTGATGATGCTTCACACACTAGAAAAGATTGCAATGAATTTAATAATATGATACGGCAGGGAATTATTTGCTGGAAAGATGGGAAGATAGCATTGAAAGATAGGGAGGATCTTCTTCAAACCAATTTTGGCAAGGGAGGAATGAGAGCATTGGTTCAAGATTACTTAAAAGAGTATGAAACAGTAGTACGAGAAAGTGCAAGTTATGGTGCTAGAGTAGATGATGAAATTGGTGGAAGTACGGAAACTAGTGAGTTTTGGGCTTCTGCCGTTTCTACAATGCAAGAAGGGAAATTACCTCGAGAAGCGTTATTGAGAACTGCAGCTACAATACGAGGAAGAACAGGTTGGGAGGATCCTGTTGAGTCTCTTTCAGTTCATGCATATATTGCTAAGAGCCAATATGAAGCTTTGATGGAAGAAAAAAGACAAGGAAATTTTGATTATACTAGAGAAGGAAATTCTTTTAAGAGGCAAACTCGAGGAGACAAGGCTCGGGAGGCAGCTTCACAAGAATTGCCTGTAAAGGATACCTTAGCATCATTGGCAGGAAAAACAACGGAGACAAAAGATAAGGGCAAATCAATTGCTTATAAGCTACTTTCTGACATTGAAGCGGCAACAAATTTGAAAGGGGTGTTGGAAGAACGTATATTAAACGCTAAGGTGGAATTCACATTGAAAGAAGTCTTGGGAATTGCAAAGAAGGAGTTTCATGATGTTATCATTGACAGCATTAAGCGAAAGAGGCAATTAATGAGCGAAACTGGAATGAGTCATGCTATTGGTGCAAGAATATGTAGAGATGAAGAAGAGGTTGATATTGGTTACAAGCAACCAACAAATGAAAAGAATGGGTATAATCAGCGAGTACGTTTCGAAGATTCTAGTGACAAAGAAATGGAAACTTTTAGCCATTATACTCGAAAGCATTGGGCAAGGGCAACTACTAAGGTATTGGTGAAGGTAAGAGATATAGAAGAACCAATAGTTGCTTTGGTGGACCATGGTTCTGAAATAAATCTCATGTCTAAAGATCTTTATAAGAAGCAAAAATGGCCAATTGATATGGAACATGGATGGGCAATACGAGCAGCTAATAACACACGAGGCGAATTATATGGAGCTCGTCTAGATGTCAAAATTCGGATTGGGGATGTTGCGACGGAGCAACATTTCTTCGTTCAAGATACAACGTCTTATCCGTTGATTTTAGGACAACCTTATATCACGGCAATACGGATAGAAACAAAGGTACTTGACGATGGTTCTGCTTATGCAAGGGTACGGAGCGAAGATGGGAGGAAAGCTGTACAATTTCTAACAGTACCTCCTAACCATGAACGGAATCGAGATAGGTTGAGGGAGAAACCATTGCCAAAGATTGTTGAAGGATTTAAGGATTTTGGGGAGGTACCACTGTAAAGCAAGATTATGGAGGTACAAAAGAGGAGGTACTCTCGCGAGATGAAGGTGCCTTTGATGCGAGTTTTATTGGTATATTGGAGAATGGAAATATTATGTATAAGAAAGTTGAAGATTTTAAAAGAAAAGAAAGAAAAAGATTATATGATATTGAAGGACAGTTACGCAAGATAGGTACATTGCAAGATGATGAGAGGATTTTGGGTGTTTATGAAGAAAATGGGCTGGTAGATTCATTGGAATTGATTACATCTATTGGGTTAGGGGATAATGATAAGATTGTTGAGATTCATTCGAGAGAGGTTTATACCATGCTTGAATCTTTTCAAGCACCAGAAGTCATAGTAGAGACGAGATATAAAACGGCAGATAAGAAGGTAAAGCCTGTTGCCGGACCATTACCAGAGGATTCTAAAGAACAAATGGGAGAAGCATCAAAAGAAGCAAGTTTAAGAGATCCAATGAGTATTGGACATCAGTTTACTGAAGAGACTTTTGAAGAATTGAAGATTGGTTCTGATGGTTCTTTATTGCCGGAGGAAATTACTTGCTTCAAAAAGATGTTGGCTAAACAAGGTAGATCGTTTGCCTTCGAATCTCATGAAATTGGGTGTGTAGATCCAAATATTATAACACCTATGGTTATCTTCATTGTACCACATGTACCTTAGAATCTAAGGCCGATTCCAGTACCAAGGGCACATTTACCTAAATTGGTCGAACTATTGAAAGAAAAGATAAAGATGAAAATATTAGAACCTTCATTTGCGCCGTATTCTAGTCGATGGTTTACGGTACCTAAGAAGAATGGGTCACTACGGTTTATTCAAGATATGCAGCCGGTGAATGCTGTAACTGTCAGGAATGCAGGAATTGGACCTATTGTGGATGAATTTGCTGAGGCGTTTGCTGGAAGGGCGATCTATTCAATGGGTGATTTGTATTCAGGTTATGCTCAATTTCAACTTGCCGAAGGAAGTAGAGATATGACAACGATGAGGACACCGCTTGGATTGGTTAGAATGTGCACTCTTCCTCAAGGCGCGACCAACTCAATTGCGCATATGATGAATGGGATGAATAAGGTATTGAGAGATTTTATCCCGGAAAAGACTATGCCTTTTCTGAATGATATTCCTATGAAGGGGTGCAGAGAAGGAGACAAGGATGAAACTTTAGATACGAGGGGGTGTCGCAGATATGTTGTTGATCATATACAAGATTGTGAAAAGATTTTAACTCGGCTTGGAGAAGTTCATCTTACATTATCGGGTATGAAGTCCGTATTTGGAGTGCGAGAGGTTGTAATTGTTGGACATTTATGCGGATCTTACGGAAGAAAACCAGATCCGACTAAAGTTGATGCAATTGGAAGGATGAAAGAGGATTGTGGTTCTTTAACAGAGGTTCGCAGGTTTTTGGGTGCATGTGTATTTTATCGAATCTGGATCCCTCATTTTGCTCACATAGCGGATCCATTATATGAACTGTTACGCAAGGGTTACCGATTTGAATGGAAAGAAAGGCATATTCAGGCAATGCAAAGATTGAAGAAATTATTGATGTCACCTCCAATATTGAGGAAGGTTGATTATAAGTGCAATAGACCAGTGATTCTTACTGTAGACGCTAGTCCAATTACCGTTGGATGGGCAGTGGGTCAAGATGATTCGAATGGGAGTAGATTTGCAGTTCGATTTGGGGCTAAAGTTTTAAGTATTCGTCAGCGTGCATATTCGCAAGTAAAAAGAGAACTTTGGAGAGTCGTTTCGGCTATGAAAGCTGAAAAGGACTATTTGATTGGGGCAATAGTAGTAATTGAAACAGATTGCTTGCCATTGCTTCGAATGATTATTAACTGTTCAACGCCAGATATTGCAATGTTGAGATGGATTGCTTATATTAAGTCACTAAATCCAGAATTTAAGCATATCACTGGAAAGGACAATTTAGTAGCAGACATGCTATCTCGAGCAAGATACGAGAGGGAGGACGAAATGGTTGAAGACATTGATGATGTCGGATTGAAATTCTATTCAATATCAAATCTCAACAGAGAAGACCAGCTATTTCTTGAAGAAGCTTATGAAGGAGAATTATTGGATATTGGTCATTATTTGAATACCTTGTCTAAGCAGGGGAATTGGTCTACAGAAAAATTCAAACAAATAAGAAAAAAAGCATATGGATTTTTACATCAAGACGGTCTTCATTCTACGTATCCTCTGGCTATTCATTTTAAATGGGTTGTTGATTTGGTTATTATGCCAGTTGGGTTATGGCAGATGAGATATTTGGTTTTAGCTTGTGAAGATTTATCAAATCAAGTAGAAGGAAGAGCATTGAGGACGAAATATACAGAGGGGATTTGTAGGTTTTTGCTTGAAGATGTCATTTGCCATTACGGGTGCATAGGAAAAATCACTGCAGATCGTGGAGAATTAAATGCACAAGAAGCTCGTAGGTTCTTTGAAAAATGTGGAGTTAAACTATCACTGACTACTGCTTATAATCCGGAAGGGAATGCGAAAAGCGAACGCGGTCACCCGCCGATTGTAAAAGCATTGGTTAAAGCTTGTAATGGGAAGGTTAAAGAGTGGCCACGGCTTTTGTCATTTGTATTATGGGCTGATCGAACAACACATAGTTTGGTGACAGGATATATGCCAGTAGAACTTATGACAGGTCAAAAACCAATTATGCCGATTGAAGAAAAGGTACTTACTTGGAGTATGCTACCATGGGAAGATGGATTGACAAGAGAAGAACTTCTGGCTATTAGGATTCGACAATTGGAGCAAAGAACGGAAGATGTCCAAATAGCATTGGAAAGGTTAAAAAGAGCAAGGTTACAAAACAAGGCGCGATTCGATAAGCAACATCGATTGAGACCAAAAGCAATCGAGGAAGGTGACTGGGTACTTGTTTATGACAATAGTCTGGATAATCAACATAGTACTTTGCGGAAATTTTCAAAACGTTGGTTTGGACCATATGTTGTAACAACTGTTCATGATAATGCGACTTACTCATTACGGGAGTTAGATGGTACAAAATTGAAAATACCAATTGCAGGGAAGAGAGTAAAAATATTTAAACGAAGACACGCAGAGATGAATATGGAAGACCTTAATGAAGGTACAGAGATTCCGCAGCAAGAAGATGAAAGTGATATGGATAATGAAGGTGACGAAGACGAACTGGACAAAGACGTAGGGAATATATTCTGAATCAAACAGCAATTGGGTAAATTGGTGCATACCGGAGGATGCACAGGTTCAGAGGGGGTGGATGTCGTGTTGTAACACGAGTATATAGTGAAAATAAAAAGAAAGGGGAATTTTATTAATATTCAGTTACCTCGAATATTGGGAGCATCGACCAACTCCAGTACAAATACTGAGTGGTCAGGTTCAGTGACTCCGTTATAGTCAGCCGGAGCATACTGAAATGCCCCGTTCGATTCCAATAACGGGAGTTAGCAGGAAGAGAAGGACCAATTCACATGACGGGTTCGAGGAGCCAATTGGATCCAATTTCGATAATCCAATCCGGGTCCTCTTATCCAATATCAGACCTGAATTGGTCGGTCAACCCAATGCAGTCTAATTACGGGAAATCCAGGTCTTACTACGGGTCTTAGCCAATCTGACGCGAGGACCAATTTAACCCAATTACGGGAACATCTAGGTTACTACGGGCATCTTTCCCAATATAGGACCTGAATTGGTCGGGCGACTCAATGTGGTCCCGATTACGAGGTTCGATTCTGTTTCAGGCTGTCCTGTTCTCTGTGCCGTCTCAGGGAACGTTGTTTTCGGTAAATGGATTTCTTAAAGGAAAAAACGGAGGAGAAAGCTTGACGGCGAGAGCCAATTTCGGATCCAAGCTTGAGGTGGGAGCCAATTCCGGATCTAAGACGGAAGATTGAAGAAATTCAGAGGATAAGGTTAGGGGGGATATAGTTTTGGAGGGTGTGAGGTTTTTTTTTTGAGGGGAAATCGGGGGGGAAGGATTTTTCAAGCTTCTGCAAGGTTACCAGTTCGGTTTTTCATTGGAGGTTTTTGGAAGATCAAGGGAATTAGAGAGAGGAGCTTCATGCTTCGGGTCGGGGAAGGAAAGACATAGAATTTGGATTTTTCTTCTTCATAGAGTTTTGGGAAGACTGAGGCAATCGCTGCTGAAGTCAATGTTGTAATGGTGAATCGGGATTTTTAAATGAAGTGGATTTGAATACTCTTGACTGTTTTGTAAAATTGAGTTACGTCTGTGATTGAAGGATTAAAAGGGTGTCTATAGGATTGAGTATGCGGAGTGAATGAAATTTATTGGATTAATCTAACAGGACAGTCAGTGGATACAAGATCGTAAGTACAAAGGGGTATTGAAGATTAACAGTTTGGGTTGTTCGGGGTTCTCTATAACGTCTAGAGACCTATCGGCTCGGGCAAAAAGGACTTCGACAAGCAGTCGAAGAGCACCCGTATAGATTTACTGTACATTGTTGCAGTCGTTTATATTCCAGCAGTCAAAAACTGATAGACTGCGTGACTATCGACGAATCTCCATACTACCTTCTACAGCCAGACGTCCGGCGCGTTCTCGAGTAGGAAAGCACGTAATATGACAACGTTTTCGTGTTCTTCAAGCACGTCGTGACTTTCCAGCAGCAAGGCACTTTGGATATAATAAGACTTTGGAACTCATATCAAGAGATTTTTGGTGGCCACAAATATGGAAGTCAGTCAAAGACTTTGTACAATCATGTGATATTTGTTCAAGATCAAAAATTCCTCATCATCGACCTTACAAACTTCTTCAGCCATTACCTATACCAGAACAACCATGGTCTTCTGTTTCTATGGATTGCATCATAGATCTTTCAAGCTCAAGATCTTATGATTCTATATTTGTGATAGTAGATTGTTTCACCAAGATGGCACATTTTGTGCCATGTACAAAATCTATCACAGGTGAAGAAACAGCTAAGCTTTTCATTGATAATATCTATCGCTATCATGGATTATCTAAAGATATCATATCAGATAGGGGAACTCAATTTGTGTCAAGATTTTAGAGGACCTTTTTCAAGATTTTAAAAGTGGACATAAAGCTATCTTCGGCTTTCCATCCTCAAACTGATGGACAAACAGAGCACGTAAACCAAGTCTTGGAGCAATATTTAAGGTGTACTATCAACTACCAATAAGATGATTGGACAACCCTTCTGCCATTGGTAGAGTTTGCTTATAATAATACGGTACATTCTTCCACGCAACAAACACCTTTCTTTACCAATTATGGCTATCATCCACGACTTGATACTTTTGATTTTTCAAAAGTTGATAATCCTGCAGCAGAAGATATGGCAAATCAGTTGTCAGAGTTACATGCAATAATGAAGACGCAATTGAAGGAAGCTTAAGAACTACAAAAGATAAATACAGATCTATATCGTAAGAAGCAACCACAAATCAACGTGGGTGATAAGATATGGCTACTTCGTTGCAATATCAAGACTACTCGACCTTGTGACAAGTTGGACTATCGTAGGCTTGGCCCCTTTTCTGTTTCTGAACAGATCAACCCAGTTGCATATCGGTTACATCTATCGGAGTCAATGAAGATCCATCCTGTATTCCACGTATCTCTTCTTGAATCATATAAGACAGTGGATATACAAGGAAGAAGACAAATGCCACCGCCTCCTATAGGAGTAGATAATAATGAAGAATTTGAGGTGGAAGAGATATTAGACTCAAGGCGACTTCGAAATAAGCTGGAATATCTTGTTCATTGGCGCGGATATGATATTAGTGAACGCACATGGGAGCCATCCAGGAATCTAGCAAATGCATCAGCTAAAGTCAAAGTTTTTCATCAACGACATCCATCGAAACCAAGATGAAAATCTCTCTTATAAAAGAGACAAGATTGAGGCAAGATAACATTCAATTTCCTATCCTTGTTTATAACTTCTTTGCATTTGTGACGCTAATTAGATGGAGAGCCAACAACCAGCAGATTCAACTCAAGAACCTTTGTTTGCTGACCTACCGGACGAGACATTACGATTGTCACAACCTTCAAGACGACGCAATCGAGATGAAGATCTTCAAAAACGACATGTTCTTCCTCAAATAGATGGTGCGATACAACGCGTTTGGTATCACGATTTGGGAAGGGACTCCCGATGTTTGGTGATTTTGCTAGAGGTAGGAACAACTCGAGATGGTGTTCCAAATATTCTATCCGAAGGAAGTTACGAAGGCCTCAACAATGATCAAATAACTGGATGGTCTTCCCGCCCTGGTATGGGACACTACCGATGGTTGAGAGGCCCTATCAATCATCTTCGAAGAGAACAAAGATCAGAATATGTGGCGAATATAATTTGCCGCATCATAGATTTCTTCAACATATGATGACCGCTCCTCGTGGAACTCGTCTCTAGAAGGGGGGGTAATGTCACGGCCATAATCATGTAAGCTAATAATTACATATAGGAATAGGTAGAAGTAACTAAAAGTAGATAAAAGTAAGTTAATTCTATAATATTTAATATAGAAGCTTCCTAGAAACTTCTTAGACGTTGCTTTGACTTCATAGGTGTCTTTAATTGACTTTTTGGATTAGAAACGTGGTCAACAAGTTGGCCATGTGCCACACATGTTGTTAGCTTGGAGATTAAGCTAACTATGTGGCCCACACGTAGAAAAACTTGCCTTGTAAGTCAAGGCATGTGTCCTACAAAGTCAACACATATTAGAGGTCCTATAGAACATTACCACGTAGCCCCTAGTTAGATAGTATATATAGAGACAAGAGTGAAGGCTTCTTCACTCTTGTCAACTCCTTTCTTGCTTTTAGTCTAGTTTCAAGGGTCTCTAGTTTTCTTGTCTTTTGGTAATAGCCATTTTAATTTCTCTTTTCAATATACATACTTATTATTCATATTTTGTTACTTTTCTTTGAGTGAAGGCTTACTTGTCTGAACTATTTTTTCATCGAGTCCTTGTCCTTGACAATATCCTTGTTTTAAAACATTCTTCAAATTATTTGTAGAAGTATTCTCTTCAAGTCTTGCTAATTTGATTTGAAGATCTTATATTCCTCGTATAATTTCTTCCATCCCCATATCTGCTTTCTTTTATAAGGATGTCGAAGGTTGAACTGTAGGCATTGTTGGTGGTGTTGTACGTACTGGAGCTTTGGATGCTTGTACTATTTTCGGAATATTACTCCTATCCTTCCTCCTTTCTCTTTTTGCAAGCAACCCCATCGCATCTTCAATGTTCTTCCACTTTGTTGTCAATCCTTCATCTTCTTCTTTGTCTTGAAGAAGGAGTTCTAATTTCCCTTGCAATTCTCCATCAGCAGCTTGAAGAAATAGATCAACTTTGTTCGGCTCCAATGTCAATTTTTCTACCTTCGATAATTGAGAGTATTGCCTCTCAAATTCCCTTAGTAGCTCTATTGCTTACAAATTCTTATTAGGTCGTTCAATCCATTCCAAAAATAGCTTCTCAGTAATGCGATCAACATCTTCCAAGAAATATTCGTCTTTCAATGCATGTGAAAAAACCTCCCATGAATTCCCATAACGATCCGTAATCGATGTAATATAGTCTCTTATCTTCGGTATCGTGGCAAGTCCAAATAATTCAACCATTTTCTTCTCAGAAATCCGATTTAATTCCATTTCACGAACATAACATCTTAAATACCTTAAAATATTCCTTCCATCAAATTGATCAATTTTATTGACCACTGCTTGCAATGCTTTGGTTGCCAAAGCTTATTTTCGATCATTGCTTTGCTATTGCTGCATTGATAATGAGAAGGCTTGAAACATATTAGCAATAGATGGATCCATATGCATACCTTGTCCTTTAGAAGAACCCCCGCCAGAAACTCCTTCCAAAGATCCTTCAAAATTTTTATTTTCATTCTTCATAAAAATAAAAATAAAATCAAACGAAATCTAATACCTTCCACCTCAAGCTTTCACGTCGGGTTCACCACTTGTGTCGTATTACGTGCTTTCCTGCTCGTGAATGCACCGAACATCTCGCTGTAGGAGGTAGTATAGAGATTCGCTAATATTCAAGCAGTCTATTGGTTTTTGACTGTTAGAATATAAACGATTACAAGAATATACCATAAATCTATATGGATGTCTTTTCACTGCTCGTTGAAATTCTTTTTTGCCCCAATCGATAGGTCTCTAGACATTACAGAGAACCCCGAACAATCCAATTTGTTAATCTCCAATACCGCTTTATACTCACGACCTTGTATCTACTGACTGTCTTGTTAGATTAACCCAAAAATTTTCATTCACTCCGCATACTCAATCCTATAGACACCTTTTTAATTCTTCAATCACAGACATAACTTTGATTTTATAAAACAGTCAAGAGTAATCACATCCACTTCATTAAAACCCCGATTCACCAGTACAACACTAACTTTCAGCAATGATTGCCTCCATCTTCCCAAAACCCTATGAAGAAAAAAAAAACCTTAATTCTCTGTCTTTTTTCCTCCTCCAAAGCATGAAGCTAGTTCTCCGATCCTTAAAACCCTTGATTCTCTTCCCTTAATTTCTTAATCTATTCTCCCCTTTAATCCTAATTCTCTCCTCTTTCAAACCCTAGCCTCTCATCTTAATCCTAGTCATGGATCTGGAATTGGCTCCACCGTCACAGCTTTTTCTTTTATTTTCTACCTTTTAAAAGGTTCTTTTTTTAGAAAAAATTTTCCTTGAAATAGCACAAAGAACAGGACAGTCTGAAACGGAATCGAAACCCCTGTAATCGGGACCACATTGAGTCATCCAACCAAATTAGGTTTCATATTGGCTAAGAGGCCCATATTAAGACCTGGATGTTCCCATAGTTGGGTCAAATTGGTCCTTCGCGTTAGATTGGCTAAGAGGCCCATAGTAAAATCTGGATGTTCTCGTAATTGGGTCAAATTGGTCCTTCGCGTCAGGCTCGCTCAGTCATCAATTTAGTCCTTTCAATTCTGTTGACTCCCACTATTGGACTGGAACAGAGCATTTCGTTACTGGTAAGTATGCCCTCACCGACTGTGACGGGGTGTCTGAACTGGCCCTTGAATATTGGCACTGAAATTGGTCGTTGCTCTCAATATTCAAGGTAAGTGAACATTAATAAAAGTCTCCTTTCTTTATATTTTCACGGTATACTCGTGTTACAACACGACACCGTCTCTTATAGTTATCACCAACATGGAACCGATGAAGTTAGATATATGTTGGTCATTAAAAATACAAAAAGTTTTTAGAAATGCACAATTATTTACGTTTTTGCGAGGATTGGATAAACTACCACCAATTGATGTAGAATGAGTGGCAAAATATATAAAAAATTATGATTCAGAGGATTGTTCGAGTATGGTAAGAGGAGTCCTGATTGAGATAGATGAGAATATCTTACACAAGATTTTACATTTACCAACCGGAGAGCTTGAGGTGGGAGGAGACGCATCAAATGTTTTCAAGCTAGGGAGCTACTTCAAAGGAGGTATGTCGTTTCTCAAGTGAAATTAAGGATGGAAGATACAAGAGGCACTTATGCCCGAACTTATGGAATGGATGCAGTTCATTCAGAAGCAATTAGCATTGAATCGGCATACCACCTACATGGTGAAGCGATTGTTGTTTTCCGCAATAGGAATACTAGAAGGTATGGTATTCAATTGGACAGCTTATGTGCCCACAAGGATACATGCAGAAATGGGAGCTAAGAGGAAGATGGGAAAGTTTGCTTCACTATTATGTTCCAATTATGTAAACTTAGTGATTGAGTATACATTGAAACATGAATCTCAACCAGTAGTTCCAAGTTTACAAATAGGAACAGTTAGTCCAGGGATAATGGTGTATGAAGTGAGAGAATCCAACAGAGCAGGAGAACGGAAAGCAAGACCAATATCTACACTAGAGCAAGTTCGAATTCGGCCGACAATAGAGATGATGACACCAATACCAGTTCCAAGGAAAAGCAACCAATTAGGGTTAGAACGGAGTGTAACGGAAGGGTAGAATCTTAAATAAGTTATATTGGGTCAAATTTTCCAACTGCAACTTACGGTGAGTAAGCTCAAAGATGAGGGTAGCTTAAAAAGGCAAGTGGAAGCGAGCAAGAAAATAATATTGGAGTAAAATTATAAAATCAGAAAATAGGAACAAGCCATCAAGGTAGAATCAAAATCCAAGATATGAGTGAAACGTGAATTGGATGAAAAAGTGAAAAACTTGTCAAAAGAAAAATAGAGGATTCAACGTATTCAAAAAAATCAAAAGCAAGAATTATTACAAACTCACAAATTGTATAGATTGGAACATGAGAAGATGAACGCTTAGTTGAAGATGGAACGAGAGAAGGAGGCATAGGAGCTTGAAAAGAAATAATTGGGTGACCAATATCAAAACAATACGAATGAGCTACAGGTAAAAAATTTTGTTTTGAAGAAAACAGTAATGAAATTGGAGAGTGATTTGGTCAGTATTGATCAGTCACAGATATTTGCCTCAACGGGAGTAAGAATTGGAAAATTGGAGGAGAAATTGTAACAATAGTAGCAATAATTGAAAGTTAAGATGCCAAAATCCTCCAATTAGAAGCTCAGGTTTGAGAATTGGGAGCATATAATAAAGATTTAACAGTTCAATTAAGGACAGAGATTTAGAACAAGTCGGAGGAAGAAGATATAGTATTGAAACAAGACCAAATGGAGCCAGCGCCAGAAATCGAAGTTTTTGAACAATCCAGTTAAAAAAAAAAGGGATTGGTTTTTGTTTATCAATACTGTGTTTGCGGGGACGCTGCATAGTTTGGAGTGGTGCTATGTAGAATAAGTAGTTATTTTCAAAATATAGATATCTAGTGTATAGTATAAACAGGGATAGATAACTGTTGAAAAGGTGGTTTAGCAGGTAGAATGGATGAATAGTCAAGAAAAGTAGTTATCATCTGTAATATAGGAGTTGTTATCTCAGGGTAGTATAAGGAGAATGGGAGAGGGGAAGAAAATGCCAGTCTGTGATAGTCATGAGCCGAGGGCCAGACTACGATAGTACTGAGCCAGGGATAAGCTTGGTGCTATCTCTTCTTCTTAGTTTTCTTGTTTCTTTTGTATTAGTATTGATTCTAGTGAAGAAAATTGATTTAATGAATTAATGTTTGATTTACAAAGTTATTTATGGATCATTGTTTATCAATTGTTGTGAAAAATTGAGGATGTACGAAAGTTTCCAATCACTATTTATCGCAAGGTTCTAAGTTCAGTGGAGAGAAATTGTAATTGAAGGAATTATCTTGATCAGATTCTGTGGATTAGAAGTTGTTTGTTCTAGGGTTTGGGATATGCTTGTGTGTTTGTGAATTACACAGGGTACTGAAATCGTTGTTGTAGATGTTATTGTATTGATATGAGAGAGTGGACAGTAGGAAGAAAAGTTAAGTGTTCTTCGGTATGGTAAGCATTCAGCAGTAGCAATTTATTGCATGACCCTAATAATTGGAGCTCATATACATGGTCTTTCCTTGTGTTCGAATTTCCATATATGGATTTATTCTGGGAGGTTTCTTCCCGAATAAGTAAAACGACAACCACAGTATTGTAAGACAGACCTCCACTCCTTATATTCCACAACAAAATAGAGTTCGTGAAAGAGAAAATCAGACCATTGTGGAGATGGCAAAGAATATGCTTCATATACAACACCTTGGACATGAGTTTTGGGTGGAAGTACCTTCAAGAAAGTGGTGCCACTCTTGGAAAGAATCAATGATAGCAAGCAATTCTTTATCATAGATTTTGTAGTTGATTTTTTCCATTGAAAATTTTCTTGAATAGAATGCAATTAGGTGAATTTTGCCATCTTTTCCATATTGAGATAAGACTATTGTTCAATGCAAAGTTTAAAGCATTGAATTCTATAAAATAGGACTTATTGAAATTTGGATGTATCAAAATTAGAGCTCTTATAAAAGCATCTTTTAAGCTTTGAAAAGTTTTTTTTTTATTTTGAGGCCCTAGTCTAACTTGTCCTTGCATATTAATCATATAAATAGAGTAGCAATCTTAGAATAATTTCTAACAAAAACTTTGTAAAATTTTATAAATCTAAAAAAGTATTGAATATCATGTACAATTTTTGGCTTTGTTCAATTGATTATTGCTTGTACGTTCTTTGAATCAACAAAAAGGTCTTTGTTGGAAATAATATATCCAACAAATTCGACTTGAGGTGCATGAAGTACATGCTTTTCCAGTTTTATATATGGTCCAATACTTTGTAGCTTTTCCAACACAAGGCGGACATATTTTTTGTGGTCTTCTAAATTATTGAATTTTTTTTGAATATCATCCAAATATATCACAATAAAGTCATCAAAATATTTGTAAAATATATCATTCATTAAGTTTTAGAATATGGCTAGTCTATTGGTAAGTCCAAAAGGCATGATATTGTAATCAAAATATCCATACCTAGTGTGAAATGTTGTCTTCCATTCATCTCCTTCTTTAATACGTACCAAGTTATACATGCCTTGTAGATCAATCTTTGTAAAGATATTTGCTTGGAAAAGTTGATAAAAAAGGCTAGATATCAATAACAATGGATATCAATTCTTTATCATGATTTTATTAAGACTGCAATAATCAATACATATTTGTAAAGATCTATCTTTTTTCTTCATAAATAATATCACAGCATCAGTTGGCGACTTGGAATATCAAATAAAATTCTTAGCTAAATTTTTATCAATATATTCTTTTTAAGTCCCAAACTTATTCTAGAATAAATTGTAGATGGGTCCAAACAATAGTTGAGCACCTTTTTGAAGGTCAATTGTACAATTGTAACAACAATGCTTCAACAGGTTGTCCACATTTTTCTTTTCAAATACATCTACAAAATCCTTATATGCTTCTATAATTCTTAATATAGTAATTACATATTTTAATTATGGATTTACATAGATAGCAAATATAGTACTTTATTTGGGTGTCATCACAAATGCTTTAGCTTAAATAAATAAATATTATTTAAATTTTGGCTTGTCAGTGTTAGAAGCTTTTTCATAGATTTGAGACGTAATAAAATATAGATAAGATAATTTAGAACCATAGAAGTTTCTATAATTGAGGTTAAGTTAGTGGACCAAATATGATCCACTATAGAATACTCTAGAAAGGACTTACGGTGGTTATTTAGGTAGAACCCACTATAGAACCTTCTAAAAGAAAGCTTAGAGTGATTATCCAAGTAGAGCCTATCATAGAACCTTCTCAAAAAGGAGTTTAAGGTAGTTATTTAAATAGGGCCCACCATCTAAGAATATTTTAAAAAGTCTATGATAGTAGGAAAAGATATAAATAGGATTAGCTAAGGCCTTTTGAAGCATTTGGTTAGACATGGCTTTGGATCTTTTTTCTTAATAAAGTTTGGTTCTACATCTTTTTGTTTTGTTTTTGTTTGCTCAGTTTTGTCTTTCATGTCTTATTTTGTTTAGTTTTGTTTATTTTTATTTTAGTCTATTTTATCCTATTTTGTAAGGAAACCTTATATTATTGTGGATTGAAAGGATCTTTGATTTTTAATTTAATCTAGTCTTGTTTCAATGATATTAGAGCAAGTGTTAGACTAATTACTTTTGATAGCATGTCAATAGTCATCATTTAGTCCAAGGTCATTTGTTGTAGTCACATTGGATACTGTGTTGAGGCTATTACAAGCTTCTCTTAAAAAATCAATTGAGAAGGCATTATAATAGTGGAATTTAGCAAAGAAATTATAGTATGGAAGATATGAGAGAGCAATCCTAGATGGAGGTTCAAATACAACACCTATTAGGCTAGATAGCTACTTTGCAAGGAAAAATAGAAGCTTTGAAGATAAGAGAGTTGGCATTTGCTAAATTGAAATTGAATAAGTCTAATATATAGTCTCAAACTTTAAGACAAGTAGATGTATATCAATGGGTCTTGAATATGCAACAATACCTTCAACTATCTTAGATGAATATCACTGAAGAGATTATATATGTAGCCAACTATTTGAGAGATGCAGTAGCAATTTAGTAGCGATATTGAGTTCAAAGTTATGGAGCTCAAGATAGATTTTGTAATTAGGAGGAGTTTGAGATCGTATTTAGAAAAAAAATTTGGCCCATCAATGTGAAGAAAATAGCATACAATCACTTGATAAATCTTACATAAGCTAGGTCAGTGCAAGTTTATGTCTTCCAATTCAAGTCTTTATATCTCCAAATTAGTAATGTTTTGGAGGCAAAGATGATAGATTAATTGTTATGAGGTTTGAAACTTAGAGTCTAGTAAAAGGTAGAGCTAAGAGATTCACAAACATTCCAAAAGGTAATTCAGATTGCAGCAAAAGTTAATGCTATAGATTTCAAAAATTATGGAACACAACTTATAGCACGAATTCCTATGCTACTGTCTAATATTATAGCACAACAACTAATACCAATAGAGATTGATACCTTACAAGGATCATTGATACCACAAAGATGACAAATATTGGTACAAAAAGGATTCTATTTTTATTATTGCAACCCAAGCCATCAGATTAGAGGTTATTCAAAATATCTAAGTACAAGTATCAACAAGACAAGGCGAGTTCACAGTCTCAAAATTCATCATGTTGATAATGAGTCAGAGCAAGAAAATGAGGCTCTACAATAAAGGTACTAGGGGTCAGTACTAGGAATAACTATTGTCTCTTAAAAACAAATGGCATAGCCTTAAATAACTATAAAAAGAGTCGATTGGTGCTTCTAACAAGACTATTAAGAAGACAATCATATCAAGTATTTGTACACTCTAGTTTTATAAAAAAATTACATTTCAACTAAAATTATTGATTAATTTGGAATTAAAATCAAAAAAATCAAAAAAAGAAGTATATACTTTGCAGATGACCAAGAGAACATATTGAGTGAGATGTATGAAGAAGCAACTTTGAGATTGACAAACACATACTTCTTAAAAGAAAGATTCAAGATAATAAAGCTAATGTATGATGTTATCTTTGATATGCCATGGTTGTAGATAGAAAATAAGCAAGTTGATTGGATAGCAAGGACAATTTCTTTTAAAGATGGAAGACACTGTTATATTATAATTGCTTATAGTATGTAAAAATTAATTAAGACATATAATATTTTTGTAAGTCTTTATCTAGATTAGAGTGGTTAGTAAATAAATTTAAAGAGAATTCATACAGAAAAATTTATTTGAGAATTTTTTTATTTTGATTATAGTGTTTATATTATGTAGGATTTAGATATTTAGTATAAAACTTAAGAGAAGGTTGGAGTCTAAAGATAAAATTTTAAACTATTAAGAAGATTATTGGGAGGGATGAAAGCAAGGCATGGTTGGATGAATTCAAGGAATGGAGATCTTCATTCCTATTGGTCGAAGGCTATATCCAATAGGCTTCGAAGAGGCTGCTTGAGGCCTTATTAAGGATTAGGATTTCTCTTTCAAAGTCATTCGAACTTTGGAGGCTAGGATCATAAGATTCAAGGTTTTGAATATAATTTGGATAAAAAATTTGTATGATTTCGAGTTTTTGTGAAGGAGATATAGGTATTCAAGATTAAGGTATCAAATTTGTATCTATTATCACGCTTTGAAGCATAGCACATGTGTATAGAGAGCAATGAAAGATTGGCGATTGGAGTTGAAGAGAACACTTTCTTAGCTATACTTTACATATACTATTTGATGGATTTTAAGTCTAGATAAAGGAGTTATAGGGCATTGAAGATAGTACATGTAATTCAATGGCATTAAGTGAGTCATTTTATTGATAGTAATGATTGGAGCCATATCTTGAGTTTTTGGACGAATATTTGGCTATAAATTTTCATAAGTATGTATTATTAGGTTAAAAAGCTATAGATCAAAGTTTCATGGTATTTAAGTACTTATTTTGTGAGATATAAAGAAATTAGCACGCAAGTATATATAAGCTAGGATTTAAAGCTACTCTTAGGATTTTTGTGATATTTCAAGATCCATAACAAATTTGCAATTGAATTTTTTTGTGGTAGTTTTTGAAAGCATATCAGTACTTTATGTAAAATTCAAGATTTTTTGGACACTCCAATCGTGAAATATGAGTTGTTAAAGTTTGAGAAACATCTCTTATAAGGATATATAAGGTTTTAAGATACTTTATCATATATTTGGATGTTTTTTTGGTACTTGGGCCTATATTTTTATATAATTGCCCTAAAAGAAAATATATTATATATATAAACTTGGTACTTTTATATCTTAGATTTGATTGAGCATTTAGTGGCAGTTGAAAGCCTAGTGCTTTCTTGAGACAAACTCTCTCTACCCCGACAACACAAGGTGATTCTTCACACATGTACATCAAGTGAAGAAGATAGACAATCTACAATCAAAGACATATTTGCAAAGGTGAATGTTATAAAGAAGAAACTACAACATGAGCAACTAGTATATATGGTAGTTCCAAATCTTACATTAGTGGTAGAAAAGATAGTCGAAGGGGTAGAATAGATAGAGCAATTTATATAAAAATATCATGATGTCTTTCTAATTTACTTACCTAGTGGCGTACTTCTTGATCGAGGTACCCTCTTTCAAATAGAACTATTGCATGAAGCCAAACTAGTAAGTCGACCAATTTATCATTTACCACCAAAAGAACTTGAAAAGTTACAAAAGATAATAGATGAATTCTTGGAGAAATGATTCATTCGAGAAAGCACATCATCATAGAGAGCACATGTACTCTTTGTAGCTAAGAAAGATGGTGGACTTCTCTTTTGCATTGACTATCGAGGTCTTAATAAGCAAACTGTTAAAAATACATATCCACTTTTATGCGTGGATGATCTTCTTGACCAACTATGAGGTGTGACCATCTTTAGTAAATTAGATCTTTGCAGTAAATATTTACAAATACCTATGGCAAAAAAAGATGTAGAAAAGACGACATTCTGTACATGCTATAGACATTTCAAATGGCTAGTTTTATCTTTTGGCCTTACCAATAGTCTATCCTCTTTCATGGATCACATCAACAAATTATTTCAAGATCTTTTAGATAAGTATGTAGTGGTTTTTATTGATGATATCTTCATATATAATAAAACCTTTGAAGAGCATCAGCAATACCTACAAGAGATGCTACGTCGATTGTAAGATAGTTGCTTTTATTATAAGTAATCAAAATGTAAACTTTAGGAGTTAGAAGTCACCTTTTTGAGACTTTTGGTGTCCTTTGAAGGCATGCATATGGAACAAAATAAGATAAAAGCACTAAATGATTGGCCAGCCTTTAAGGATGCTTCTAAAGTTTTCTCATTTTTAGGCCTTGCTAGATATTATTGTCATTTTTTTTGATAATTTGCTCACATTGTTGCCTCATTGATAAACCTATTGGAAAAAGGTGCCCTATTTGAATAAAAATTGAAACAGCAAAATTCCTTTGATAAGTTGAAAGAGGCACTCATTACTGCTCCAACATTGCAACCGTATGATCTTAATCTCTGTTATATACTTGACATTGATGCTTTTGACTTTACTATTAGAATGTCCTTCAATAAGAATTTAGTAAGGGCCATCAATTTGTAGCATATGAATCACACAAGCTCAAAAGGGTAAAGCGCAATCACTTTGCACATGATTGAAAATAATTAGTGATCGTATGCGCTACAAAGGTTTGGCAACACTATCTATTGGAGAAGCCAGTGGTTGTATAGACTGACTATCAATCCTTGTTATATGATTTACATCTAAAAAATATGAAATTATGGCATCATCATTGAGAAGAATAATTGTAGCTTTTTGGTATTTAACTTGAGTTCAAATAAGGGTGATAACATATTATGTGAGATAATTTATCATGAAAACCAAATTTGAAGGACAAATCAAAAAATAAGACAGAAGTTGCTACCATTAGTAGTATTATCTCAGATCTAATTAAAAGGGCAAAATAAAAAGAAGTTACGCAATGAGATACTTATTTTAAGATGGTTAGCAATCAATTAAAAGTAGATGATATATAATATCAAGATTATACTTTTAATGAAGGCTTACTCTATTTCAAGAAGAAAATTTATGTATTCTACAATACTAAATTCGGGATGCTTATACTTCAGGAGGGATATAACATCCTAATATTTGGACATCTACAATAAGAGAAGATCCTAGAATGGATCTCAAGGACATGATTTTGGACAGGTTTGGATTCTAATATTTGAGCCTTTGTACGCTCCTATCAGTCATGTCAACATGACATGACATACAATGCAGCATCTCTTGAATTATTACAGCTAATGTTGCTATCCACGACATGTTGGGAGTAGATGACCATAGATCTTGTTACATGTTTGCTACAAATGCCTCATAATTATATTGTAGTTACCGTCTTTGAGGATCAACTCTCAAGACAATTTTACTTGGTTGAGGTGCACTTGGATATTAATGCTTCAATGCTTGTACGAGTCTTCTTTGATATTGTCTTTCATCACTATGGATTACTTTGTGTCAACATTTCAAATTGAAATCTATACTTCACAAAAAAAATTTGGCAAGCCTTATTCAAGCTATTAGGTATATGACTTGTCATGTTTATAGCCTTCTATCTTAGAATAGATGGACAAATAAAGCATATAAATTAGACCTTAAAAAATATGCTATGAGTATTTGTGGCAATTTATCATAATAATTGTGATGAATACTTGACACCCTTGGAGTTTGCTTATAATGATAATATTTAAGCAAGTATCGATCATTCACCATTTTTCCTTAATATCAGTGAGCATCTAATTACGTCAGCAACTTTCCATCCTTCCATCAATATCAATAATCTGAAAATAAAAGAATTTATACAATAGCCTTACAAGAGGCACAACATCGCCTCTTTATTGTACAAAATTGACAGAAGCAGTATGCGGATAATTGTAAAATATATAAATAAATTTTGTAGTAAATTACTAGTTAGTTATTGATAACCTTGAGAATTAGACTTATAGTTAAGAAGTTTAGTTAGTAATAGTAGGTTGTTAATAGAACAAATGGTTAAGAATTCAAAGGTTCATAATCTTTGGAATTTTCTGGCTGACGTTCCATCTTTTGATAGGATAAAGAGGTTGTGATTACTCATTTTACTTATTTCAGAAGAAAACTCCCAGCATAAATCCATATAAAAGGATTCAAATATGAAAAATGACTAGTTGTTTAAGCATTCACGTTAGGATCACACAATCAATTACCTCCTGAATGTATCGTCTCTATTTCTAATATCTGAACACACAAGGAAACTATAATCTCCTCCTTCACCTTATCAGTATCTTCCTTACAACAATTCAATCATACCAATAACTGCTATTTCTACCAATATATTCACCTTCATAATCTTCAACTGTAATACTGTGCCTTCATAGCTTTCAGCACACAATTACCCTCATTCCAATCACTGAAATTCTTCACACAGAACTGCCATTCACATTACACTATTTCACACAAACACAGACTCACTCTCTCTGCTGAACTACAATCAGATTTAAGCATTCAATCTTTTTTCTTCTCAAATAATACCAATCACAATTTCATTCAAAAATTCACTTCACAATATTCAGAAACTCTCAATCTTCTTATTCAAAGAAAATAACAAACAAAAGAAAAGAGGTAGCACCAAGGTTATCCCAGCTCACACTATCACAACGATGGCCCTCGACTTACGACTCTCAAAGCGTAGCCCTCGACTTACGACTCTCACAGTCTAACTCTCAGCTTACGACTCTCACAGTTTGATACCTTAATTAACTTCTACAACTCTTATATACTTTTTCCTGATTTTCTAGATTCTAATCGTAATTTTGTAATTAACCGCTTTTAATAATTAAATCATTCATTCGTCCTCTTGAATTTCTTATTGTATGGACTATTAATATATTTTACCAATATCTTTCAAAAATGAATTAATATCTATTCTACATAGCCCCACTCCTATCTGTGCAGCGTCCTCGCAAACACTCATTTGATACCTATCTAAAAACTATTTAATAAATCTCTACAAAAATTACGATCCCTCTGACCTATCTAATTAATCAATTGCCGCAGTATCTGTTATTGATTCCATCAATTCCGGTTCCAACTTTAAATCTTCTTCTTCTTCCTCCAATCCTTCCATCGGCTCCTACCTCAACTGAGCTGAAAGGTCTTCATTGTACTCACCCAGTACATGAACTTGAGCCTTCAGTTTCAAGATCTGGATATCCCGAAGTTCCAATTGTTGTTGCTACTGACTCATCCATTTTGAAATATCTTCAATTGACACTTGTGACCGGCTCCTCATTGTTATGTCTTAACTAGAACTACTACTTCTGAAAACATAAAAAATACAAGAAAAAGGCACTCTAGCCAATCCAAAATAACACCACAGAATGACTTTAATTGGTGCTCCACTCCTATTCTTTTATCTAGTGGTGATAATGACAACATGTTACCTCTACTATCCATGAAAGGTAATGAGAAGTAATCTTTCTTGGTAGCCACATTAAGTTTCTAGAAATCCTCACAAATTCGGATTTTTCCATTCTTTTTTGATACCATCACAATTGACGACACCCATACACTATTCGAAACAAGATCAATAAAATCCACGTCAAGAAGTTTATCTAATTCCTCTTTCACTAAAAAGAAATATTTTGGATTAAGTCGGTGTTGTCTTTGACAAACTGGCGTAACATCTTCTTCTAGAATAATATGGTGCTCACACACATCAGCTCGAATCTCTTTCAAATCCGCATACGACCATACAAAGGCAGATTTGTGATGGACAAAAAACTATTTCCAAGCATCTAATTCTGTACCTATAATACCGACATATATTTTAATTAGCTGTGGCATTTTGTTAGTACCGAGGTTAATAGATTGACACACAGGGTCTTTAACAACCTCTGATTTAATTGTCTTCTTCTGATTTGAATATCTTGTATTATTCGACATATGAGAACCACCCAAATTTGGTTCTAATGTGCTGACTCTATTGATTGCGGAATTCTTCATCTATTCGGCAATAGCATGATCCAAGTTAGTTGCATCCTCCTGATGCAATAAATATTTGTTGGAACTTCCACATTGGTAGACTCTTGCCTTTGCTGTTGAAGTGTTTTGTCCTACCCCAAATTGTAGTGAACCTATAGCATCGATATCTTTGTCAATCGATTGACTCTTGCTGTTCAATGTAAATTTTGATTCTGGCAATTGAGATTCTCCATGATATTGTACCGGATACATCTATAGAATATTCTAGTCCCGGCTTTTTTCAATTGTCAATGTGCCTTGGCCCCAATCATTCTTAGCTTTGGCTTGATAAAGCCAAGGTCTGTCTAATAAAATGGGATACGATAATATAGAACTTTATAATCAGAATACATTTTAAGCGATTTTGTATATCAATCCTATGATTACAGTGGCAATATTGCATAATATTTCCATTGGCTTTACTTGACTATGATCTGCCATTCGCAAGACCAATGTAGAAATTGCTTTAGATCCAAGTCCTCCATTATATCTGCGTTCATTAAATTCACACTGGAGCCACCATCAACTTGTATCCCTGGAATTAAAATACCATCGATTGATATATCGATTGTTGGTGCTCTTGGATCTGGGTTTAAGCTAACTTCATGAATTTTTTTAATACGGGATCTTCGTCGTATTAACGCTGAATTCAATGTAGATCGATATTTTGGTACTATAGCCAAAAGTTTCTTCACTGTAATTGAAGGCTGAATAACATCCAAATCCTTTAAAATATCATAGGGTTCCATATTTAGGATAATTTCTAATGCCCTCTTTCTTTTCATTGGTTTGAGTTTAACTCTATAAGGTAAGATATTTTTTTACCCTGGACTCCGAATTGAAACAACAGTCGGGGCTTCCTTGAAATTTCTGCCTCTGAGAGGATCTTTCAATGAATAGGACGTTTCTTGAAACTGCATAGAGATCAGAACTGCTTCGAACAAAACTGAAGCCTCCGTAATTGGGACCTCATTGGGTTCTGCTATCGATTCTGATCTCATACTGAGTACGAAGCCCGTAACAGGACCTGAATTGGACGGTCTCGATAAATTGGAACGTGGAACCAAATTAGGTTCCTCAATTTGTTGAGGTCTCAATATTGGGATACGTCTCAATATTGATATTGGTTCATTTAGCTCCATAGATGTCACTACTTGCTCTCCTACGATTGGTTCATCCAGGTCCTGAATTAGATTCTTATCTTTTTGTTGGCCTCTGGTAAGCACTGCGTTCCCCACCTCGATACGATGTACTAGTGAGTCTTGTTGAACAGGGCCTTTGTCCTCTACTGGTTTGCTTGTTGGCATTTGTTGGTCCTGATTATTGTAATTAAAGGGCGCATTGCACTGCCAATAAGTGTGACCAGACTGCTTATAATTTCCACATATTGGAGCATAGTCATCATTGCCTCTTGGATTAGGACATTCACTCGTATAATGTCTGATTTGTGTGTAATAATAGCAACGAAGTAGTCTCCTGTCAACTCCTTCAAGAATATTGGGTGTCTCTACTAGTATATAACAGTTAGGTCTGTTCTATATCGGATGAGTAAAGGATCCTGGTTGACCCATTGTTATTGTAGAATCTGGCATTGGCTTCGTTATAGATGGATATTGATGGTATCTTAGTTGATTCATCGCCAATCCGTGAGTATTGGATACACCTTCTTAGTGAAATTCATAGTTGAGAAAATTGGAATAATTACTGTTTTGTTTATTCGCTCAATTTCCATTCCAGCCAAACCTATTATTCGTCTGTACTTGATTGACATCCCACAAAGTTGGTTGAGTCAATATCTGATTACTGAGTTGTTGTTGCTTTCGTAAATTCCAACAGTTGGTGGTAATATGTTTGCCCCTGCAAAAGGTACATTGTACAGTCATTTGGGGTGGTGAAGGACATTCTGTTACTAAATGACCTTGCCCCTTACAGTTGCTGCACCAGACATTGGGACGCATATTGGTTGGTTTATGCCTTTTTTCTTTATCCTTGGCCAGATTCACAGCTAATTCATCCATTTTTTTTTGTCAATGTTAACAGCAATGACTCATTGGGATCCGTTGATACCAATGCATTTGGCAATTCTTTCGTAGGTATTAGTTTTTGATATGTGGAATAAGGCGCATACGAATGTGATGATGATGGTGGTACAACTTGCAATGGAATGGCATTCATTATTCCTTGTGGAATTGTACCATAATCATTCCTTCCCACATAACTTTTCGATGCGTCATTCCAATTTGTCATTTGATAACCTCCTTGAGATGGAATCATGGTGGCTCCAACTGTTAAGTTCTGATCATAGTGACATACCTCCCATACTTTTGCTCGCTCAAGAGATGATGCAATGGTGGCTGATTGAGCCTCCTTTACAAATATCTTCAATTCTAGTGGATATAGTCCATTAACCAATATGGACAACACAAATGATTTTGGCATTTGATTATTTGACCATTTTTGAAGTATATCTGCTACACGACCATAATATGACTATACCGCTTTCCCTGGTACCATTCTACTAGTCATTAATTTTTCTCTAAGAAGTTCTTCAAAACCAATTGGTCGAAAATGGGCTAAAAATATATTTTTCAATGCCTCCCAATTGATAAATTGTTCCACAGATTGGTAGTTATACCAATCAAACGCTGTGTCTTTCAATATCGCTGGTAGCCATCTTAACCAAATATCTTCTATTCTTCCATTATTGCCTACACATGCTGTAGTGTTGTGGTTCGGCTACTATATGAAAATAATGTAATTATGTACTTAATATATAATTTATTAAGTAATATGGTGAGAGCCATGTTACTAGATTTTAGTTGGTTGTAGAATATAATTTGATTATTACTTTGAAAAGAGGTTGTTTAAAAAGATTACTATAGAATTTGTATAACTTTAATTTCCTTTTGATAGTGGCTTTTAAGATTGGTTTTGGTTGATAGTAACTTCTAAATATTTAGAGTCACCTTTGTTAGACATTGGTGACATTTGAAAACTTATTTTGGTTCTTTTATTTGATGTTTAGAGCATAAATTATGTAAATCTTATAAAAAAAAAGATTGAAGAAGGATTTCGGTAGCAAAGGGAGAAATTAAGGCACCAATATAGATGAATGGAGATGAAAAATAAAAATCTCCATTCCTATTGGTCAAAAATCATGACCAATGGGCTTTGAGGAGGCTACCCGAGGCCATATTAAGGATTAGGGTTAGTTTCTCGAGCCCATTCGAACTTTGAAGGCTAGGGTCAAAAGGTTTAGGTTTTTGGTTAAGGTTTTGGTGCAAGTTTTGTGTCATTTGGGGCTTTTATGAAGAAGTTATAGGCATTCAAAGTTAAGATGTTAGTTTTGGACCTACTGTCACTCTTTTGGGCATAACGCACGCGTACGGATGGCAATTGAGGATCGGCGACTGCAACTAGAGAGGGCACTTTTGCGGCTATACTTTTTACATACTGCTTATTGGATTCTAAGTTGGAATGAAGGAGTTGTTGGATTTTGAAGTCAGCACATGCAATCTAAAGGTAGTAAGTAAACCGATTTACTAGTGTTTGTCTCTTGAGCTATATCTTGAGCAATTTGACAAGGTTTTGGCTCGAAATTTCAAGGAATGTGTAATTTTATGTTAGTAAACTTTGTGCATAATTTTTATGACATTTGGAGTTCGGGTTTTTGAGATATAAGGAAAATAGTTTTTCGGGTGCTTGTAAATTAGGATTTGGAGTGTCTGCTAGGATTTCTTAGATGCGAGAAGATCAGGAGTGAATTTGCAGTTGATTTTTTTTGTGGTAAAATTTGAAGTTAAATTAAATCTATCTTGTAAATTTGAAACAAACTAAATAGTTAGATATATAGTTATGATTTTTTTAAGTTCAGAGGTGAGAAAATCCTTCGTGGGAAAAATATGTTTTGAAGGGATTTTGTTATATTTAGGGTTTTATACAAAAATAAAGGAGTTTTGGAAGCTAAGAAAAGAATCATATAAAGGTTTAAGATACACTCTCTATAGCTAGATATCTAGTGTATTCTCAGATAGAAAATCATTTCATACGACAGACTTCGTGAACCTGACGAGAAAATTTTTGGGGTAGAGAGTTTTAAAGAAATATTTTGGTTTTTATTATGGAAGGGGGGCAAGGAAGTGGTAGAAGGAATTGCATTGGAAAATCTCCATTGCAACTTGATCCTGCTACAACTTAAATGTTTCAAGCATTTACACTTTTTATGCAATAACAGCAAGCTGTGGAACGCAAGGAGGCAATGGCTACTAAAGCCTTGCAATCTGTTTTTGGTTTATTGAATCAATTTGATAGAAGAAATATTTCCAAGTATCTTAAATATTATTCTCGGGAGATGGAGCTCAATAAAGTACTAGAGAAAGTTATGATCCTAACATTTGAGCTTGCAATTGTACCAGAGCTTCGTGAACATATAAAAAAGATTATTAAAACTCATGGAAAGAAATAGGAGGATTTTATCTATCAGCTAAAAGAAGAGTATTCTTTAGAAGATACAAAAAGGATGAGAAGAAAATCGTTTATGGAATGGGTCAATAAATCCAACAAGGAGTTAATTGCAACATAGTTATTTTGAGAGTTTGAAAGATAGTTTCTTCAATTGTCCCAAATAAAAAAGCTTACACTTAAAAATGATAGGATGGAGTTATTTCTTCAATCAGCTGACAATGATTTACAAAGAGAGCTGGAATTATTATTGAAAGATAATATAGAGGACAATGGACTTACTACTAATTGAAAGAAAGTCTCTGAAGCTGTGGGCATACTTGCCAAAAGAGAGTATTGGAGGAGAAAGGTGGTAGTAAGGCAAGAGACTAGACCTCCACTAACTACAATATCTCGTAGGCAACAGCCAGAACCTGCTATACCAGTAAGTACTATTCCAATTTCTATGTCTATAGTTGCACTATAGAAAGATGCAATTGATGAGTTGGTAAAACGAATGAAAGACTTACAAATCAAACTAGCAAAGCTAGAGGAGAAAGAAAGATTACCTAAGAGTAAATCTGTATCAAAGCTAGGATATATACAACAATGTATTTGGTGCAATAGTATGGAGCATCTTCGAAGGGAGTGTGGAGATTTTATTGATATTCTGCGACAGGGAGTAATTTTATGGAAAGATGGAAAAATTATGTTGCGAGATACATGTGAGTTTCTCAAAATCAATTTTGGAAAAGGAGGGATGAAAAAGACTTTGGAAGAGCATTTATCTCAACATGCTATGGCATCAAAAGAAGCTATTATTTATGACATTGAGGCTATAAGAGAGAAGGAGGATGTTTTTGATAAGCATATAAAAATAGGGGATCTATGGAATCATTCTATTATCAACATGAATAAAGAAAAAATAACAAGACAAGAATTACTTAATACGGCCACAATAATTAGAAATGCTATAGGATGGAATGACCCTGTAGATACTATGTCTGTACATGCTTATTTGGCAAAGTCTCAACATGAAGCCCTAATGGAGGTGAAAAGGGGAAGAAATGAAATAGAAGAAAATCCAAAAGAGCCAACAAAGAAGAAGAGAGCTCAAAGGTATGCAGAAACAACATAAAATAAAGAAATACCTATACCACATGTTAATAGACCATCCAAGGCTGGGCCATCAATTATGCATCCTGGAAATGCTTCAGTGCCAAAAGAAAAATAGAAAGAAAGGATAGAGGTTAATAAAGACAAAGGGAAGAGTAAGCATGTTACTTATAAGCTTCAATCTGATATTGAGGCAGCCACAGATTTGAAAGGAGTCTTGAAAGAAAGAGTATTGAATGCCAAAATTGAATTTACTCTACAAGAAATTTTAGGTATTGCAAAGAGAGAGTTTCATGAAGTCATCATAGACACTACTAAGCGAAAGAGGCAATTGAAAGGACAATCTGCTGTATCTAATGCTTTGAATACAATCTTGATTGAAGAAGAGGAACATGAATTGGAAGAATATTGTATCAATAAAAAGAGACTATTTGATTTGGATGAATACAAGGATGATGACAAGGGCCCTGGACACTATATCAGGGAACATTGGGCAAGAGCCACCACAGAGACTTTAGTAAAAATGGAAGACTTAGTAGAATCAGTAATTGCTCTCATTGATCATGGATCTGAAATTAATATTATGTCAAAAGAAGT
The DNA here is from genome assembly GCF_059467195.1 of Physcomitrium patens. NCBI lineage: Eukaryota > Viridiplantae > Streptophyta > Bryopsida > Funariales > Funariaceae > Physcomitrium > Physcomitrium patens. The sequence goes on along the minus strand of NC_143417.1, from coordinate 7,412,487 downwards.
CCATAAACGTGAAAGGTGGCCCATTGATATTAACCATGGATTGGTGATTCGGGCAGCAAATAATATACGAGGAGATCTTTATGGTACTTACCTCAATGTGAAGGTAAAAGTTGGAGATGTGACCACAAAACAAATTTTTTTTGTTCAAGACACTACTTCATATCCAGTGATTCTTAGTCGACCATATATTACAGCTGTGAGGATGGAGACCAAAGTTTTGGATGATGGATCAGCATGTGCCCGTATTAGAAGTCAAGATAGAAAAAAGGTAGTGCAATTTCTAACAGTACTAACAAACCATAAGCGCAATTAGAATTATTTATGAAGTAATTTATTACAAAGGGTCAGTGATGAGTTTAAAGATTTTTGCACAATACCACTATAAAGGGGGAATATAGTGATATATCAAAGAAAGTATTCTCACATAGAGAGAATAATATCTTTGATACAAGTGTTACAAAATTATATAGGAATGAATATGTTGTACATACATAGCTTAATGACTTACAAAATTGAGAGCAAAGTGGTGTGTAAAAATCTGAAAAACAAAAAAAAAAAAAAAAAAAAAAAACCTAAAAAGAGTAGATGTGCTTGAGAAAGATGCTTTAATAGCAAGTATATATATAGAGACATGTTCGAAAGATTTTAGAAGAAATAAGCTGAAAAGATAAGGACAAAATTGATACGCAACATTAACTAAGACAACAAGGAATTTGTGAAGGTATTAGAGAAGACATATTTTTCTCTACAAATGAAAAATTAGAAGACATGGATCAAAAAAAAAAAAAAAAAAAGACAATATTGGAAAGGTTATATGATGCCAACCACAACTTTAATTCTTTTGGTGCATACCAGAGGATGCTCAGGTTTAGAGGGAGTGGATGTCGTGTTGTAGTTCAGCTACTATATGAAAATAAAGTCATTATGTACTTAATATATAATTTATTAAGTAATATGGTGAGAGCCATGTTACTAGATTTTAGTTGGTTGTAGAATATAATTTGATTATTACTTTAAAAAGAGGTTGTTTAAAAAGATTACTATAGAATTTGTATAACTTTAATTTCCTTTTGATAGTGGCTTTTAAGATTGGTTTTGGTTGATAGTAACTTCTAAATATTTAGAATCACCTTTGTTAGACATTGGTGACATTTGAAAACTTATTTTGGTTCTTTTATTTGATGTTTAGAGCATAAATTATGTAAATCTTATAAAAAAAAGGATTGAAGAAGGATTTTGGTAGCAAAGGGAGAAATTAAGGCACCAATATAGATGAATGGAGATGAAAAATAAAAATCTCCATTCCTATTGGTCAAAAATCATGACCAATGGGCTTTGAGGAGGCTACCCGAGGCCATATTAAGGATTAGGGTTAGTTTCTCGAGCCCATTCGAACTTTGAAGGCTAGGGTCAAAAGGTTTAGGTTTTTGGTTAAGGTTTTGGTGCAAGTTTTGTGTCATTTGGGGCTTTTATGAAGAAGTTATAGGCATTCAAAGTTAAGATGTTAGTTTTGGACCTACTGTCACTCTTTTGGGCATAACGCACGCGTACGGATGGCAATTGAGGATCGGCGACTGCAACTAGAGAGGGCACTTTTGCGGCTATACTTTTTACATACTGCTTATTGGATTCTAAGTTGGAATGAAGGAGTTGTTGGATTTTGAAGTCAGCACATGCAATCTAAAGGTAGTAAGTAAACCGATTTACTAGTGTTTGTCTCTTGAGCTATATCTTGAGCAATTTGACAAGGTTTTGGCTCGAAATTTCAAGGAATGTGTAATTTTATGTTAGTAAACTTTGTGCATAATTTTTATGACATTTGGAGTTCGGGTTTTTGAGATATAAGGAAAATAGTTTTTCGGTTGCTTATAAATTAGGATTTGGAGTGTCTACTAGGATTTTTTAGATGCGAGAAGATCAGGAGTGAATTTGCAGTTGGTTTTTTTTGTGGTAAAAGTTAAAGGTAAATTAAATCTATCTTGTAAATTTGAAACAAACTAAATAGTTAGATATATAGTTATGATTTTTTTAAGTTCAGAGGCGAGAAAATCCTTCGTGGAATAAATATGTTTTGAAGGGATTTTGTTATATTTAGGGTTTTATATAAAAATAAAGGAGTTTTGGAAGCCAAGAAAAGAATCATATAAAGGTTTAAGATTCACTCTCTATAGCTAGATATCTAGTATATTCCCAGATAGCAAATCACACCATACGACAACGCCTTTAAGAATTGAAACAAATGTTGATTTGGATCCACACTTGGAAAACTTTAAAAAATAGATAATGGCGCAACACTAGTTGTACGATCACCTACTGCACCCATTTGTATTGCAATCGGAATGGCTGATCTTCCTGACACCATTGAATTTCTTTTTTCACTAAATTCCATTTTAAAATAATCTTTGCTTCCGTTAATCTAATTTTCGAGCTTTCAGTGCTCCTCGATTTACTGTTATTTTCCGCAATATGTTTTATTGATTGAATTACAGGTGAAAATGTTGGATTTTGAAATACAATATAGTTATCTTTATTAGCGACCAATTTGTGCCAATCTGAAGAACCTCTATTGCTCATTTTAGTAATACCTCCTACTGAAAAAATACCCAATGGAGTACCAAATTCTTCTATGCCTCCTTCTCTTTGAGTTAACAGCCTTAAGATTTTCACTGGAATGTTAACAAAATTTCTGGCGAGTGTTCTTGGAAGTTTTTCTAATGGTACATATGACTGCAGAATTAACAATCTGTCTAGTTTTTGATATGTTTGGATGCACCGACAAGCTTGCAACCATGGTTTAATCTAATTCTATCAATGCTTCCTTTTAAGATTATATTCTTGCTCTTCTTTACATAAATTCCTTTCTTGCACTCTTCCCTGTCTTTCTCTCAACTGATTTATTTTCCTTGATACAATACTCTCGTTCTTATTAACCATAATCTTGCTTCAAACACTATTGAAATTGTCTTCCATTGCCAATTTTTTCACACGTTTGATAATTAATTCCTAACAATCAGAGCTATTATCACTCCCCGGCAGCGGCGCCAAAATGTGATTGCTCATTTTACTTATTCTAGAAGAAACCTCCTAGCATAAATCCGTGTAGAGGGATTCGAATATGGAAAATGACTAGTTACTTACGCATTCACGTTAAGATCACACAATCAATTACCTCCTAAATGTATCGTCTCTATTTCCAATATCTGAACATACAAGGAAACTATAATCTCTTCCTTCACCTTATCGGTATCTTCCTTACAACAATTCAATCATACCAATAACTGCTATTTCCACCAATATATTCACCTTCATAATCTCCAACTGTAATACTACGCCTTCACAACTTTTAGCACACAATTATCTTTGTTCCAATCACTGAAATTCTTCACACAGAATTGCCATTCACATTACAGTATTTTACACAAACACAAACTCATTCTCTCTGCTGAACTACAATCAGATTTCAACATTCAATCTTTCTTCTTCTCAAATAATGCCAATCACATTTCCATTCCATAATTCATTTCACAATATTCAAAAACTCTCAATCTTCTTATTCAAAGAAAATAACAAATAAAAAAAAAGAGGTAGCACCAAGCTTATCCTGGCTCACACTATCATAGCAATGGCCCTCAGCTTACGACTCTCAAAGTATAGCCCTCGGCTTATGACTCTTACAGTCTGACTCTTAGCTTACGACTCTCACAGTTTGGTACCTTAATTAACTTCTACAACTCCTATATACTTTCCCCTGATTCTCTAGATTTTAATCGTAATTCTGTAATTAATCACTTTTAATAACTAAATCACTCATCTGTCCTCTTGAATTTCTTATTGTATTAACTATTAATATATTTTATCAATATCTTTCAAAAATGAATTAATATCTATTCTATAAAGGTTGAAAAAAAAGAAAGATTGAGGCCAAACTGTGATAGTCATAAGCTAGGATAAGCTTAGTGCTACCTCTTTGTTTTCTTTGCTTTTATTATTTTCTTATGAAGAATTATGATTGAGAGAAGTATTCTTGAAACTGTGATTAGAATATTGTAGAATATGACTTTGGACTGACCATTTTTAAAAAAATCTGTAATCTTGAGAATTGAGATTATGAAATTATGTTGTGTTAAGTAAAGATATTGAATTCTGTGTGATGAATTGAAAAATTAAATATAATAAGTAAGCTAGAAATCAGTAATTGAATATATGTAAACCGCAAAGAGAGCAAGTGAGAGATGAATTGATAAGAATATAGAAGTATTATTGAATTGATACTCGTAGAATGGATTATGTGTTGAATTAAGATGGAAGTAGTAAGCCTTGGTGTTTTGTAGTTTGATAATTGATTTCAGATAGCTAGAGTACAGTCAATTGTGACACTAACAGCTCCAATTCATATAACCAGTCTTTCCATGTGTTTGAATCCACCTTTATAAGTTCAATTGCTTTGGTATATTGAAGCTTGAACACAACAAGAGCAACATTTTGATGTCACTATTAAGAAAATGATAACAATATGAAATATTAAAAATTGATTGTATGGGAGATGGATCTATATGTATAATGAGAACGTGAGAAGAACCAATTTTAGGATTACAAATATGTGAGTTATAATATAAGGCAGTATTGATTTTGTAAAAGAGAATGAAAGATTATGAGTGATAATCATGAAAGAGAGGATTATCAAAGAATTAATTGATAAGCGAAAGAAAGACAAGATCGATTATGCATAAGAAATCTCCTACAAAAATGACAAAAAGGAATTGTAGGTCCAAGTAAACCAAAGGAAGAAAAATTCAAATTCAAATAGCAAGGAGACCAATGATAACACCAATAGTTGCGGAAGTGTGAGAAGTACCAATTGCAATACAAATGGGAGCAGTAGGAGACTACAATACAAGTGTGGCACCATTACCTACTTTTAGTGGTTAGCCGGATTCTGATCTTGATTGCCATATATCTCAATTCTTGATAGCTTACGTAGCTAATAATGGTAGAATTGAAGACATTTGATTAAGATGGTTGCCAACAACTTTAAAAGATACAACTTTTGAATGGTATAATCGGCAACTAATGGGTAGATTTCTCAATTGGGAGGCCTTGAGGAATGCCTTCTTAACCTATTTTAGACCAATTGGATTTGAAGTTTGCCTTTGAGAAAGTTTGATGAATAGCAAGATATTTGTGGAGGAATCAATAGAGTCCTATTATAGCCGGATCATGGATATACTTTGTAAATGGCCAAATAAACAAATGCTAGATGTAATTATATTGTCGATATTAATTAACGGTTTGCATCCATCAAAATTAAAAATATTTGTAAAAGAGGCTCGACCAGCTACAATAGAGGCATCATTGGCACAAGTAAAGATGTGGAAAGAATGTCATTATGACCAATTATTAACAGTGGGGGGCCACGATGATTTCAAGTTCAGAAAGCCAACAAATATAATCGAGAAATGTGTCGATGGATAATTATCCATAAATTGCTTCCTCCAATGTGAAGAATTTTATGTTGCAAAAACCAATTAATGCTACTCCACTCCAAAAAATAGCGCCAATAATAATGACACCTTATTTTACATCGCCAAGCTATCAACAATTAGAGTTGTTCACAAATACGATTGTTAAAGATCCAAATGAAGCCTTATTATTAAATCTAACAAAGAAGATGGAAGCATTGGCCGTGAATTTAGTTAAAGATAAGGAGTAACGACATAAGCCTTCTAATACGAGACCTAATGTATGGTATAATAATTGTAAGGAATAAGGTCATTTTGATATAGAATGTCCATCACCCAGACAAACGGGTGTTCAATATACATTTTATGGAGGTAAGCACCCTACCCAAAACTGATGGCATTTATAAAGGCAACAATAATTCAATAACTAGATGTTAATACAACCAACTCAATGAGTTGTTAATCAAGTATAGAGTAGAAATATGGGTGGTTGAAATAATAATTGTCCAAATCGACTTAATAGTGGCTTTGGAAATTTTCAAAATACTAATTATAATCCAGTTTATGGAACAAATATGTAGAATGATGGAAATAATCAAGGGAGTAATCTCCAAACTATACCAATTCAGTAATCTAATTCTCAACCAGTAGCAACTCGTGAGCTAGGATCATTTATTATGGCTACTTGGAATCGGCCTAATAGATATATTCCAGTGGAGACTCCAAGTGTATTTGACGATATGGGCCAAAAACCACTATGTTGCTATTGGTGCCCACAAATTGGTCATTATACCAATGAATGCCTTAATCCAAGGTTTATAGATGAATATGCTTCAGTATGTAGAAATTGCAAGCAATTGGATCATTTTCATTATCAATGCAATGTTCCATTTAATCCTAATAATTATGATTAGAAGATACAATCTATTGTATAAATTATAGAAGAAAAAAATAATGAGACTTAAAAATCATTAGTTCATCGAGTGGAAGTAGTCCAAGCTGTCTTTACAAGAAATTAGCAGAAGGATAAAGGACCAATTCAAATATTAGAGGAATCAATTCTTGTAAATCGTGATAGAATGTTATCAAGTAAAAGTAACCTAGTACAAACTTTGAACAGAAATCCAATATTAGATGTGGAACAATCATTTCTATTTAATCTTGTTAATATATTTAGTCAACCACCAAATTCTAAAGAATCAATCTGAGCCCAATTAGGAGAACAATCTTACATGTTGAAAGAACTGATTTTATAAGTTCTATCAAATTTAGTTCCAATAGCTTTACCAATTTCCAATATAGAAAAAACCAATTTACTCGCGTCGGTGTCTAGGACTGGGAAGAAGAAATAGACATTGAGAATTACCACTAATACAAAACCATATGATATTCTATAAGATTTGGACACCATACAGTCCATAATCTCTATGAAGCAATGATTGGCGGTAGTATCTGAGTCCCAAACTATCTTAAATTCCTCATTAATTTTATTGCAAAAATACTATAAGCATAACACAAGTAAGTAGAAATCAGCAAGGTTGCACATAAGAGAAGTGTGGAATGAGATGACTCTTACTTCCAACACCCGTTACTTATAATCAGAGTTCACATCAAATATGTATAGACTTCATCCACATTCATCTATAACTAGCCGCCACTCGAGACCCTAAACTTAATCGCTTCTCGAGACTCTAAACTTAGCCGTCTGTCAAGACATTAAACCTAGCCGCGTGTCGAGACCCTAGCCGCCACTTAGTCCTTAGTTGCCTTTGACCATTAGCAACTTACTTAAGAGAATATTCTCTATAAGATAACTTATTCTACTTTTATTATTACCTATTTATCTCAACATCTTTATCTTTTACCTCAACACTCCCACTTTGCTAATTGTCAAAGCCCTTCAAACCTAATGCCTTTGTCAACATATGATGTCTATCTTTTATCAATGCCTTTGTTAACAAATCAGCAAGCATATCTTCTGTTACACAATACTTCAAGTCAATCACTCCCATTTCAATCTTCTCTCTTATAAAGTGATGTTGAATGTCAATGTGCTTAGTTCTTGAATGATGCTTTGGATTCTTTGCAAAAGGAAGGCATCCTTGATTGTCACAATTCAATAGAGTTGCTTCCAATTGCACAAGTTCAATGTCCTCCAAAACTTGCCTTAACCATGTTGCTTCCATTGCACCATGGCTTGCTGCCACGTACTCCGCCTCCATTGTGGACCTTACAATTGTGGGTTGCCTCTTGCAATTCCATGAAATTGCTTCGATTCCAACAAAGAATACATAGCCTGTTGTTGACCGCCTCATGATCCTCTTGATGGTTGCCCAATGAAGTGGTCCTGCTTTTGACATGTGTTGACTTACGACACTCACCGCATAAGCAAGATCCATCCTTGTGCCAACCATTGCATACATGAGTGACCCAACAGCTGCCTTGTATGGAACACCTTACATTTGGCTTTCAACTTGTGCAAACTCTTCATCCGTGAGCTTCATCAACTTCAAATTGGACTCCATAGGTGTTCCAATAGGCTTGCAATCCTCCATGTTGAATCATTTCAACACTCCTTCAATGTACTTCCTTTGGCTCATTGTGATGGTCTTGTTAGCACGATTTCTTACAAATTCCACTACTAAGAAATAGTGAAGCTCTCCCAAATCACTCATCTCATATTCCTTTTCTAACTTTGCCTTCAACCAATCCATCATCTTTAAAGTATTGGTTAAGATGATTAAATCATCTATATAAAGAATAACAATCATCAAAAACTCTTTTGATTGTATCACATACATAGAATCGTCAGTCTCACTTTTTTGGAATCCCTCATTAACAAAGAATGTGTCAATTCTTTGATACCATGCCCTTGGAGATTGCTTGAGTTCATACAAGGATTTCTTCAACTTACAAACAAGATGTTGCTTGCCTTCTTCTACAAATCCTTGAGGTTGATCCATATAGATGTCTTCTTCCAACTCTCCATTCAAGAAAGCCGTCTTCACATCCATTTGATGCATCTCTAAGTCCATTGCTGCCCTAATTGCCATAATGATTCTAATGGTGGTGAACTTAGCCACAAGAGCAAATGTCTCATTGAAATCAATACCAACAACTTGTGAGTATCCTTTGGCAATTAGCCTTGCCTTATATCTCACAATATCACCCATTGCATCCCTCTTGGTTCTAAACACCCACTTACAACCAATTGAAGATCGATTTGGTGGAAGTTGAGTCAATTCCCATGTTCCATTGCTCATGAGAGATTTGTACTCTTCTTCCATAGCCTCCTCCCACTTCAACGCATTCGTAGACTTCATAGCATCACATATATTCAATGGATCAGCAAGGAGTGCAACATTTGCATGTTCTTCACTTACTTGAGGAAAGATGTGGTCCTTCCACCATTCACTACGGTGTTTTTTTTCTCTTGTAAGATATCTTCTATCATTTAAAGAAGTTTCACCTTGATGATCTCCAACCTTCTTTTCTTTTGAACCTTGTCTTTTCTCACTCAAAGGTTGGTATTCCTCATCATCATCATCATCTTCAACTTCTTCATTGTTTGTCATACCAATTGTATACACTTTCTTCTTCTTCTTCTTCATCTTCTTTGCTTCTTTATGTTGATTCAAATGTCCACTATCTTCATTGTCTTCATCTTCTTGTTCTTCTTTCATTGCTGAAATTGAAGATGTGTCCACAAACACACCATTACTCCCACTTGGTCACATCTCCAAGTGCTCACAAGCACTGTTATGCTTCATAAATTCAACATCACGACTTTTGATAATCTTCTTGGTATCCAAACACATTAGCCTATATGCCTTGGTACCTCCATTGTCTGTACGCAACACCTTGATCTTGCACTCACATTGCTTCTCCACAAGTGCCTTAAATTCCTTAAACTTTGAAAAGCATTCACTCTTGGATTTAAGGATGAAAATCCACACCTCTCTTGAAAAGTCATCAATAAATGTAACAAAGTATCTTGATCTTGCCATTGATGGTGTCCTCATAGGTCCACAAACATCAAAATGCACAATCTCCAATGACTTGGTTGCACGTTGTCGTGTTGTAACACGAGTATACAGTGAAAATAAAAAGAAAGGGGAATTTTATTAATATTCAGTTACCTCGAATATTGGGAGCATCGACCAACTCCAGTGCAAATACTGAGTGGTCAGGTTCAGTCACTGCATTACAGTCAGCCGGGGCATACTAAAATACTCCATTCAATTCCAATAACGGGAGTCAGCAGGAAGAGAAGGACCAATTCACACGACGGGTTCGAAGAGCCAATTGGATCCAATTTCGAGAATCCAATCCGGGTCCTCTTATCCAATATGAGACCTGAATTGGTCGGTCAACCCAATTACGGGAAATCCAGGTTTTACTACGGGTCTTAGCCAATCCGACGTGAGGACCAATTTGACCCAACTACGGGAACATCCAGGTTACTACTAGACTCTTATCCAATATGAGACCTGAATAGGTCGGGCGACTCAATGTGGTCCCGATTATGGGGTTCGATTCTGTTTCAGGCTGTCCTGTTCTTTGTGCCGTTTCAGGGAACGTTGTTTTTGGTAAATGGATTTCTTAAAGGTAAAAACGGAGGAGAAAGCTCTGATGGCGAGAGCCAATTTCAGATCCAAGCTTGACGATGGGAGCCAATTCCAGATCTAAGACGGAAGATTGAAGAAATTCAGAGGATAAGGTTAGGGGGAATATAGTTTTGAGAAAAAAATTTTTGAAGGGGGTTTTTTTTTTTTTTTTTTCTCTGGGAATCGGGGGGAGCTAGTTTTCAGCTTTTACAAGGTTACTAGTTCGGTTTTCATTGGAGATTTTTGAAGACCAAGGGGATTAGAGAAGAGGAGCTTCATGCTTCGAGTCGGGGAAGGAAAGACATAGAATTTGGATTTTTCTTCTTCATAGAGTTTTGGGGAAGACTGAGGCAATCGCTGCTAAAGTCAGTATTGTAATGGTGAATCGAGATTTTTAATGAAGTGGGTTTGAATACTCTTGACTGTTTTGTGAAATCGAGTTACGTCTGTGATTGAAGGATTAAAAGGGCGTCTATAGGATTGAGTATGCGGAGTGAATGAAATTTATTGAATTAATCTAACAAGACAGTCAATGGATACAAGATCGTAAGTACAAAGCGGTATTGAAGATTAACAGTTTGGGTTGTTCGGGGTTCTCTGTAACGTCTAGAGACCTACCGGCTGGGGCAAAAAGGACTTCGACAAGCAGTCGAAGAGCATCCGTATAGATTTACGGTACATTATTGCAGTCGTTTATATTCCAGCAGTCAAAACTGATAGACTGCTTGACTATCGACGAATCTCCATACTACCTTCTACAACCAGACGCTCGGCGCATTCTCGAGTAGGAAAGCATGTAATACGACAAAAGTGGTGAACTCGACGTGAAAGCTTGAGGTAGAAAGTATTGGATTTCGGTTGATTTTATCTTTATTTTATGGAAAACGAAAATAAAAATTTTGAAGGATTTTTGGGAGAAATTTCTGATGGGGAGTCTTCTAAAGGACAAGGTATGCACATGGATCCGTCTATTGCTAGTTTGTTTCAAGCCTTCTCATTGTCAATGCAGCAACAGCAAAGCAATGATCGAAAGGAAGCTTTGGCAACCAAAGCATTGCAAGCAGTGGTCAATAAAATTGATCAATTTGATGGGAGGAATATTTCAAGGTATTTAAGATGTTATGTTCGTGAAATGGAATTAAATCAGGTTTCTGAGAAGAAAATGGTTGCACTATTTGAACTTGCGACGATACCGGAGATAAGGGACCACATTACATCGATTACGGATCGTTATGGGAATTCATGGGAGAATTTTTCACATGCATTGAAAGACGAATATTTCTTGGAAGATGTTGATCAAGTAACTAAGAAGCTGTTTTTGGGATGGATTGAACGGCCCAATGAGAATTTGCAAGCAACAGAGCTACTAAGGAAATTTGAGAGGCAGTACTCTCAATTATCGAAGGTAGAAAAATTGACATTCAAGCCAAACAAAGTTGATCTATTTCTTCAAGCTGTTGATGGAGAATTGCAAGAGAAATTAGAACCCCTTCTTGAAGACAAAGAAGAAGATGAAGGATTGACAACGAAGTGGAAGAACGTTGAAGATGCGGTGGGGTTGCTTACAAAAAAAGAAAGGAAGAAGGATAGGAGTAATATTCCGAAAACAGTACAAGCACCCTAAGCTCCAATACGTACAACACCACCAAAAATGCCTACAGTTCAACCTTCGACATCCTTGTCAAAGAAAGCAGATATGGATATAGAAGAAATTATACGAGGAATGCGAGATCTTCAAATCAAATTGGCAAGACTTGAAGAGAATACTTCTATAAACAATTCGAAGAATGTTTCAAAACAAGGATATGTACAAAGATGCATTTGGTGTGATGATGCTTCACACACTAGAAAAGATTGCAATGAATTTAATAATATGATACGGTAGGAAATTATTTGCTGGAAAGATGGAAAGATAGCATTGAAAAATAGAGAGGATCTTCTTCAAACCAATTTTGGCAAGGGAGGAATGAGAGCATTGGTTCAAGATTACTTAAAAGAGCATGAAACAGTAGCACGAGAAAGTGCAAGTTATGGTGCTAGAGTAGATGATGAAATTGGTGGAAGTACGGAAACTAGTGAGTTTTGGGCTTCTGCCGTTTCTACAATGCAAGAAGGGAAATTACCTCGAGAAGCGTTATTGAGAACTGCAGCTAGAATACGAGGTAGAACAGGTTGGGAGGATCTTGTTCAGTCTCTTTCAGTTCATGCATATATTGTTAAGAGCCAACATGAAGCTTTGATGGAAGAAAAAAGACGAGGAAATTTTGATGATACTAGAGAAGGAAATTCTTTTAAGAGGCAAACTCGAGGAGACAAGGCTCGGGAGGTAGCTTCACAAGAATTGCCTGTAAAGGATACCTTAGCATCATTGGGAGAAAAAACAATGGAGACAAAAGATAAGGGCAAATCAATTGCTTATAAGCTACTTTCTGACATTGAAGTGGCAACAAATTTGAAAGGGGTGTTGGAAGAATGTATATTAAACGCTAAGGTGGAATTCACATTGAAAGAAGTCTTGGGAATTACAAAGAAGGAGTTTCATGATGTTATCATTGACAGCATTGAGTGAAAGAGGTAATTAATGGGCGAAACTGGAATGAGTCATGCTATTGGTGCAAGAATATGTAGAGATGAAGAAGAGGTTGATATTGGTTACAAGCAACCAACAAATGAAAAGAATGGGTATAATCAACGAGTACGTTTCGAAGATTCTAGTGACAAGGAAATGGGAATATTGAGCCATTATACTCGAAAGCATTGGGCAAGGGCAACTACTGAGGTATTGGTGAAGGTAGGAGATATAGAAGAACCAATAGTTGCTTTGGTCGACCATGGTTCTGAAATAAATCTCATGTCTAAAGATCTTTATAAGAAGCAAAAATGGCCAATTGATATGGAACATGGATGGGCAATACGAGCAGCTAATAACACACGGGGCGAATTATATGGAGCTTGTCCAAATGTCAAAATTCGGATTAGGGATGTTGCGACGGAGCAACATTTCTTCGTTCAAGATACAACATCTTATCCATTGATTTTAGGACAACCTTATATCACGGCAACACGGATGGAAACAAAAGTACTTGACGATGGTTCTGCTTATGCAAGGGTACGGAGCGAAGATGGGAGGAAAGCTGTACAATTTCTAACAATACCTCCTAACCATGAACGGAATCGAGATAAGTTGAGGGAGAAACCATTGCCAAAGATTGTTGAAGGATTTAAGGATTTTGGGGAGGTACCACTGTAAAGCGAGATTATGGAGGTACAAAAGAGGAGGTACTCTCGCGAGATGAAGGTGCCTTTGATGCGAGTTTTATTGGTATATTGGAGAATGGAAATATTATGTATAAGAAAGTTGAAGATTTTAAAAGAAAAGAAAGAAAAAGATTATATGATATTGAAGGACAGTTACGCAAGATAGGTACATTGCAAGATGATGAGAGGATTTTGGGTGTTTATGAAGAAAATGGACTGGAAGATTCATTGGAATTGATTACATCTATTGGGTTAGGGGATAATGATAAGATTGTTGAGATTCATTCGAGAGAGGTTTATACCATGCTTGAATCTTTTCAAGCACCAGAAGTCATAGTAGAGACGAGATATAAAACGGCAGATAAGAAGGTAAAGCCTGTTGCCGGACCATTACCAGAGGATTCTAAAGAACAAATGGGAGAAGCATCAAAAGAAGCAAGTTTAAGAGATCCAATGAGTATTGGACATCAGTTTACTGAAGAGACTTTTGAAGAATTGAAGATTGGTTCTGATGGTTCTTTATTGCCGGAGGAAATTACTTGCTTCAAAAAGATGTTGGCTAAACAAGGTAGATCGTTTGCCTTCGAATCTCATGAAATTGGGTGTGTGGATCCAAATATTATAACACCTATGGTTATCTTCACTGTACCGCATGTACCTTGGAATCTAAGCCCGATTCCAGTACCGAGGGCACATTTACCTAAATTAGTCGAACTATTGAAAGAAAAGATAAAGATGAAAATATTAAAACCTTCATTTGCACCGTATTCTTGTCGATGGTTTACGGTACGTAAGAAGAATGGGTCACTACGGTTTATTCAAGATATGCAGCCGGTGAATGCTGTAACTGTCAAGAATGCAGGAATTGGACCTATTGTGGATGAATTTGCTGAGGCGTTTGCTGGAAGGGCGATCTATTCAATGGGTGATTTTTATTCAGGTTATGATCAATTTCAACTTGCCGAAGGAAGTAGAGATATGACAACGATGAGAACACCGCTTGGATTGGTTAGAATGTGCACTCTTCCTCAAGGCGCGACCAACTCAGTTGCGCATATGATGAATGGGATGAATAAGGTATTGAGAGATTTTATTCCGGAAAAGACTATGCCTTTTCTGGATGATGTTCCTATAAAAGGGTGCAGAGAAGGAGACAAGGATGAAACTTTAGATACGAGGGGATGTCGCACATATGTTGTTGATCATATACAAGATTGTGAAAAGATTTTAACTCGGCTTGGAGAAGTTCATCTTACATTATCGGATATGAAGTCCGTATTTGGAGTGCGAGAGGTTGTAATTGTTGGACATTTATGCGGATCTTACGGAAGAAAACCAGATCCGACTAAAATTGATGCAATTGGAAGGATGAAAGAGGATTGTGGTTCTTTAACAGAGGTTCGCAGGTTTTTGGGTGCATGTGTATTTTATCGAATCTGGATCCCTCATTTTGCTCACATAGCGGATCCATTATATGAACTGTTACGCAAGGGTTACCGATTTGAATGGAAAGAAAGGCATATTCAGGCAATGCAAAGATTGAAGAAAAGGTACTTACTTGGAGTATGCTACCATGGGAAGATGGATTGACAAGAGAAGAACTTCTGGCTATTAGGATTCGACAATTGGAGCAAAGAACGGAAGATGTCGAGATAGCATTGGGAAGGTTAAAAAGAGCAAGGTTACAAAATAAGGCGCGATTCGATAAGCAACATCGATTGAGACCAAAAGCAATCGAGGAAGGTGACTGGGTACTTGTTTATGACAATAGTCTGGATAATCAACATAGTACTTTGCGGAAATTTTCAAAACGTTGGTTTGGACCATATGTGGTAACAACTATTCATGGTAATGCGACTTACTCATTACGGGAGTTAGATGGTACAAAATTGAAAATACCAATTGCAGGGAAGCGAGTAAAAATATTTAAACAAAGACACGCAGAGATGAATATGAAAGACCTTAATGAAGGTATAGAGATTCCGCAGCAAGAAGATGAAAGTGATATGGATAATGAAGGTGACGAAGACGAACTGGACAAAGACGTAGAGGATATATTCTGAATCAAACAGCAATTGGGTAAATTGGTGCATACCGGAGGATGCACAGGTTCAGAGGGGGTAAATATCGTGTTGTAACACGAGTATACAGTGAAAATAAAAAGTAAGGGGAATTTTATTAATATTCAGTTACCTCGAATATTGGGTGCATCGACCAACTCTTGTGCAAATACTGAGTGGTCAGGTTCAGTCACTCCGTTACAGTCAGCCGGGGCATACTGAAAAGCTCCATTCGATTCCAATAACGGGAGTTAGTAGGAAGAGAAGGACCAATTCACACGACGGGTTCGAAGAGCCAATTGGATCCAATTTCGAGAATCCAATCCGGGTCCTCTTATCCAATATGAGACCTGAATTGGTCGGTCAACCCAATTACGAGAAATCCAGGTCTTACTACGGGTCTTAGCCAATCCGACGCGAGGACCAATTTGACCCAACTACGGGAACATCAAGATTACTAATGGACTCTTATCCAATATGAGACCTGAATTGGTCGGGCGACTCAATGTGGTCCCGATTACGGGGTTCGATTCTGTTTCAGGCTGTCCTGTTCTCTGTGCCGTTTCAGGGAACGTTGTTTTTGGTAAATGGATTTCTTAAAGGAAAAAACGGAGGAGAAAGCTCTGATGGCGAGAGCCAATTTCAGATCCAAGCTTGACGATGGGAGCCAATTCCAGATCTAAGACGGAAGATTGAAGAAATTCAGAGGATAAGGTTAGGGGGAATATAGTTTTGAGAAAAAAGTTTTTGAAGGGGGTTTTTTTTTTTTTTTCTCTGGGAATCGGGGGGAGCTAGTTTTCAGCTTTTACAAGGTTACTAGTTCGGTTTTCATTGGAGATTTTTGAAGACCAAGGGGATTAGAGAAGAGGAGCTTCATGCTTCGGGTCGGGGAAGGAAAGACATAGAATTTGGATTTTTCTTCTTCGTAGAGTTTTGGGAAGACTGAGGCAATCGCTGCTGAAGTCAGTATTGTAATAGTGAATCGGGATTTTTAATGAAGTGGGTTTGAATACTCTTGACTGTTTTGTGAAATCGAGTTACGTCTGTGATTGAAGGATTAAAAGGGCGTCTATAGGATTGAGTATGCGGAGTGAACGAAATTTATTGGATTAATCTAACAAGACAGTCAGTGGATACAAGATCGTAAGTACAAAGCGGTATTGAAGATTAACAGTTTGGGTTGTTCGGGGTTCTCTGTAACGTCTAGAGACCTACCGGCTGGGGCAAAAAGGACTTCGACAAGCAGTCGAAGAGCATCCGTATAGATTTACGGTACATTGTTACTGTCATTTATATTCCAGCAGTCAAAACTGATAGACTGCTTGACTATCGACGAATCTCCATACTACCTTCTACAGCCAAACACCCGGCGCATTCTCGAGAAGGAAAGCACGTAATACGACAACGTGTTACAACTCCACTTGGAAATGAGGCTCTTTATTGTTTGCCTTGAATACAGCCTTCACAAGTAAGATTTGTGCATGATTGACTAAGATCTAAGCCACTAACCATGGATTGAAGCTCCTTCATACTTTTGGCGTTCAAATGACTAAGGCGTCGATGCCAAATGCCAAACTTGTCTTGATCTTGTGGAAATTCAGCAAATGCCGCCACTTCAACTCCATTCACCTTCTTACAATTGATGAAGTAAAGATTGCCATCTCTAAAGCCTTTCAAAAGATTATCTCCATCCATTGTCTTCACAAAGCATCCATTCATATCAAATTGCACCTTACAACCATGAAAAACAAGTTTACTCACCAAAAGAAGGTTCTTCTTCATCTTTGGCACATGTAACACTTCCTTCAATCTGATCTTCTTCATTTGATTCTTCACAACAATCTCCACCACAATGGAGCCAATTTCAATGGCTTGCACCATGCCATTATCTCCTAACCATACTTTTGTTGTTGGAATAGTCTCATAAGTGTCAAATGAACACTTGTATGGAGTCATGTGCTTGGTAGCACCCGAATCAATGATCCATTTGGACATGGCAGCCATAGACGTGACTTCATTTGCCATGAATGCATAATAATCTCTGCCAACTTCATCACATGCATTGTTAGCATTTTCTCTATCTCCTTTCTTGGCCTTGTAGCAATTTCGTACAAAATGACCCGGTTTTCCACAAATGAAGCAAGTTCTTGCATTGCTTCTCACATTGTCACGTTGGTTGGAATAGGTACCTTTGCCTTGTCTTGAGAAGAGAGCTGAATCTTCACTTTGATGCTCTTTCTCTTTCCTTTTAGTTACTTCATGTGCAAGTCTTGATGTCACATAGTCCTTTGTAAGCTCTTTCAACCTCAAAGACTCCAATGCCACAATGAGGTAGTTGTAGGACTCGGGAAGACTCATGAGGAGAGTCATGACAATATCACCATCCTCTAAAGGCTTGTCAACAATTGCGAGTTGATTTGCAAGAGCCTTTACCTTATTAACATGTGCCATGAGGTCTTCACCTTCTTCCATCTTACAAGTGAAGAATTTCCTTCTTGTGAAGAGGATGTTGGACAAGTTCTTGCTCTCATATATGTTGCAAAGTGTCTTCCATGCTTCTGCTAGTCCTTTGCAATGGATAATGTGAGAAAAATTGGCTTCATCCAAATTGGTGGCAATCATGCCAAAAGCCTTCTTTTCACGTCTTTTGAAGTCCTTGTGGTCCTTAGGGCTTGCATCTATGCTTGGAGGGTCTTCACTCTCATCTATAATGTCCCAAAGGTCCAAAGACGCCAACAAAAGCTCCATTTTGACCTTCCAATGGTAGAAATTGTTGCCTCTAAACTTCTCAATGACTCTCAAACCTTCACCCTCACTAGAAGCCATGTCTAAGGAAGAGTGTATCAAAAAGTATTGAAAGAAGGAGTCTCTAAAAGCTTAAAGTCACCAAACAAAGTTTGCACTAGTAGAATCTCAGAATGCCCTGTTATGAACAAAAGAGTGGTATCTCACTGAAAACACTTTCAACTCAACTTGTGAAGCTTTCTACAAGTAATTGCATCCTCATGGAACTCACAATCACTCGTCTTAATCACTTTCTCATCAAAACACTCAAAGATAATGAAGAAACTTCACCAACTCAAAAGACACTATCAAGGTCTTTCTACAAAGTCTTAACCTCACAAAGCAAGGAGATAAGAACCCACAAAGCAATGTTAGAGATTTATAAGTTTAATACCAATAGCCTCCTTATACCAACAAACCTAACATCAACAAATACCATAAGATCTAATCCACACAAAAGCAACAAAGAGAAAATGACTTCAACTTACTTGAATAGCACAACAGAGAGTGAGTGGGTCCATAACCTATTGAAGAAATACTATAAGCATAACACAAGTAAGTAAAAATCAGCAAGGTTGTACATAAGAGAAGTGTGGAATGAGATGACTCTTACTTCCAACACCCGTTACTTATAATCAGAGTTCACATCCAATATGTATAGACTTCATCCACATTCATCTATAACTAGCTACCACTCGAGACCCTAAACTTAACCGCCTCTCGAGACTCTAAACTTAGCCATCTAACGAGACATTAAACCTAGCCGCGTGTCGAGACCTTAGCCGCCACTTAGTCCTTAGTTGCCTTTGACCATTAGCAACTTACCTAAGAGAATATTCTCTACAAGATAACTTATTCTACTTTTACTATTACCTATTTATCTCAACATCTTTATCTTTTACCTCAACAAATTTGTCTCAGATCTCAAAATAAAGAAATCTGAGAAGTAAATTTGAATCTTGATCCGAGTGCACCAACGATTGATGTCTCAATTCATGGAGTGTTAATATCAGGAGTGTAAGTAGATGGAAGATCTAGTATAAATCTTATGAATGCTGCTATAATTGAGGAATTGGATTTGGATCACTTATTGCCTACTACAGTGGTTTTGAGAATGGCTAACTCTAGTCGAGTTAAATCTAAGGATATTTTACAAAATTTTGATACAATAATTGTGGGGATTACCTACAAAATTGATTATATTATTTTTTGATTACAAAGCTCTATATTATCATACCCAATTTTATTAGAACAATTATGGTTGTATCAAGCTAAAGCTCGAAATGATTGGCACTGTGGTACATTGATAATTGGGAAAGATAATGATAAAATTATACTTCAAATGTACCCTATTTAATATCTATCTAATATCATGGAGAAATTCAATTTGTCAGTTTAGAATTCACATCGGATAATGAAGATGAGTCTATAGAAGAAGAAATTGGTATACTTGACCCAATTTATGTTGATACAAGGCAAGTTGTCGAGCACACTAGAATAAAATACCAATGCAGGGGACTGGGAGAGTATTTAGTTCTTCCAGATGTTATTGATGATTCTGATCATATGATTGCATATTGGATGAATAGGCAAGATGTTAATCACGTTAGTGTTATAGAACTAGAGTTGGAAAGTTCTAATGTGTCGGATTTTATGAAAGATTTTGGAATTGAGCAAAACATTATTCCAGAGACTCTTGAAATTCCATGATGTCAAAAAATTAATTTAGGTATAGGAAAGGCTTTCCAAATCATTCAGATTTATAATGATATAAAAGGCAAGGAGAAAGAAATTTGGGTGAATTACTTTTTAATACATAAAACTATTTTTGCATGGACATATGCAGATTTGAAGGAAATTCTAGCTAAAGTTTGTCAGCATCAAATTATATTGAAAGAAAATGCTACACCAATACGTCAAAGACAACATCGACTTAACCCAAAATATTCACTTATGGTAAAAGAAGAATTAGATAAACTCTTGGAGGTTGGATTTATCTATCCGATTCTTTTCAGTGAATGGGTTTTATCAATTGTTATGGTACCGAAAAAGAATGGAAAAATTTGCATCTGTCAAGATTTTCACAAATTAAATGCAGCTACCATAAAGGATTATTTTTCTTTATCATTCACGGATAGTATATTAGATGATGTTGCTGGATATGAATGTTATTCATTTCTTGATAGATTCTCTGGTTATAATCAAGTTAAAATTGTAAAAAAAGACTATTTAAAAACTACTTTTATTATGGATTGGAGGACCTTTGCCTATAAGGTTATGCCGTTTGGGCTTTGTAATGCATCAGCTACATTTCAAAGAGTAATGATGCAAGCGTTCAAAGATTATCTATGAATTTCAGTGGAAATATTTTTAGATGATTTCTATACATTTAGTACAAGAACTAGGTATTTAGAATATCTAGGTCAATGTTTGAATCAATGTACTAAATATGGATTTTCTTTAAATTCAAAAAAGTATCAATTTGATGTTCTTTTTGGTAAATTATTGGATCATATAGTTTCAATGGCAAGCATTGCTACAGATTTGGATAAAATAAAGATTATAGTAGAATTAAAGCAACCAGATACTATTACGGGTGTTTGAATATTTTTTGGCCATGTCAGTTATTATCGATGATTTATCTATCTATTCTCAATTATATGCCTTCTCTTGACAAATCTCTTGAAGAAACCACCAACCGATGAGACCAGTCCAGTTTGGACAAAGGAATATACAATTACATTTGAAACATTGAAACAAAAATTGGTTTCAGTACCAATATTGGTGGCACCTTGTTGAACAAAACCATTCCAAGTTTATGTAGATTGGTTCTGTGTTAAGCGAGAAAGATGACAACAATTTTGATCACCCTATTTATTATGCAAGTCGTCAATTGGTAGAAGCTGAAAGAAATTATACAACAACCAAAAGAGAAGTATTGGGGATGATTTAATCTGTACAAAAGTTTCGACATTATCTTCTTGATTATAAATTTGTTTTTCATGTCGATCATGATGCTTTAAAATATATGATTAATAAGCCTCAATTGAGTGGTCGTATTACACGATGGATTTTACTCTTGCAAGAATTTGACTTTACTAATTAGATAAGACCAAAAAAATAACATTCCAATGTGGACTATTTATCTCGGTTATCCAATATATTGGGTAATGAATCCATTAACGATGCACTACCTGATGCGGAACTATTTGCGGTAGATATAATTACTTTAGAGTATAGTGAAATAATTCAATACTTGACATTTAAAATCTTTCCACTCAATTTTAATGAAAAGTATAAATGACGCTTAATATTAAAATGTATACCTTATATGATGATTAGTGAAGCTTTATATAAACAAGGTAAGGATGGAGTTTTGCGACGCTGTATTTATCAGATTGAAGTGAGTACTATATTAGAAGGTTGCCACTTGGACAATTATGGTGGATATTTTGTGGAGAACAGTACAACTTATAAAGCTTTACACGCTGGTTTTTGGTGGCCAACAATGTTTATAGATGTCCACCAATTCGTTTGTCATTGTGGCCCATGTCAGAGAACGAGTCAACCGATTGAAACTTCAGCATTGCCATTGATACCAATTCTGGCTCAAGCGCCTTTTGAAAAATGGAGAATTGATTTTGTGGGACTAACTGCACCAACCTCGAGAAATGGACAAAAACAGTATGTATTGGTAGCAACGGATTACATAACAAAATGGACTGAAGCCGTAGCTACGAAAATCGATAGTGCAAGTACAGTAGCAACTTTTTTGTATGAAAATATTATTACACGGTTTGGATGTCTATGAGAATTGGTTAGTGATCAAAGAACTCATTTTATAAATAGTACAATCGAAGCACTTACGACTAAATACAAGATAAAATATCGTAAGACTACACCAATCACTGTAGAGCCAATGGACAAATAGAAAAGACTAATGGAATTTTATGTAAAATCTTAACAAAAACAATTTTAGGAGCGGAAAAAGATTGGAATACTAAGTAAATTGCAGCTTTATGGGCATATCTTTGTCAGAATAGAGAGAGTTTGCCTTAAGAAAACGCTGGGCTTCTGGCTGTCACTAATTATTCAATCAAGCTTGAAAATAAGAGAAGCCCTAAGTTTATATATAATTTTTCTCTTTTTGAGTAATTACACCAAATATACAATCCTCAAGTAACCCACAACTTCCAAAATATGATAAAATCTTCTAAATTCTTATTTATTCTTACGTGGAGATTTTTCCAAACTTCAACACGTCATATCTCTTAATCCGACCGTCCAAACAAATTAAAATTTTACATGAGATACTGATGTATTCTTATTAACTTCTACAACAATTTTCAATGGCAAATTCATTGCAGATCTTGAGATATCTTGAAATCCCTAATAGTCGCTTCAAACCCTCGTCTTTATACATCTAAGTGAATTTTTCTTCATATCTCACAAAATATAAGCTCAAATGCAACGAAATTTGTATGTATAGCTTCTTCACACAAAATTTTACATTTTCTAAAAAGTTTGAGTCAAAAATTCGTCTGAAAACTCAAGTTATGGCTTCAACCATTACTACAAACAAACCCGCTTACTTACTGCTTTTGATTTAGAAGCGTCGCCTTCAACTCCTTACAACTCCTTCATATAAACTCCAAAAGCAATAATTCTTTTGTAAAAAATGTAGGTCTTGAAATCGCCGTTCTAGTCGAACCTTCCGATCTTCAAAAGCTGCTGTAAAACTCTTCGTACTCTCAAAAGAGTAACAGTATGTCTTAAATAAACATCTTAACTTCAAACGGTCATAACCTTTTCACCCTAACTCCAAATCCTCTAATTTTTGTACACAAATTGTTCTCCAAACCCTAAACTTTACAACCCTAGCTTCTAATCTCCAAATGCCTCCTTTGAAGTCACCGAAATCCTTCTTAAGGTCGCGGGTAGTCTCCTCAAAGTCCATTGGGCATGGTATTCGACCAATAGGGATGAAGTTCTCCATTCCTTGCCTTCATCCAACCATGCCTTGCTTTCATCCCTCCCAATTAGCCTCCTACTAGTTTAGATTTTTATCCTTAGGTTTCTACCTTCTCCCAAGGCTTCATACTAAATATTTAGGTCCTATATATATATATATATATATATATATTTTAATGTCAAAATCAAAAGAAGTAAAGAAACAAAGTAAAGTTTCTTATACCAACTCCTTTTAATTTAATCTACTAGCCACTCTAACACACATCTAGATTTATCAACATATAACATGTTTTAGTTAATTTTTACATACTGCAAGCATTTGTAGTACGACAGCGTTACTACTAAAAGTTTTACTACCTCCCTAACTTTTATCCATATTTTTCTACTTTATCTTTTAACTTAGTTCTTCTATAATAAGATCCATATTATCATCTTTCACTATATAGTCATGTTACAATACAGCAATGTTGAATACTACTTAGTTACTATAGTTGTCAAAGGTTATTTTTAATGGAATGGTGTCATTAATGATGTCTCAAGAGAATAAAGATCGACCATCTATTACTTCTATATGTATGGCTTTGGATTTTTTGACCGTACAAATTTTGTATGATCTAGAAAAATCTTTGTCAATAAAACATGCAAAGGCTTTCAAATCAAATAATATATGACACTCTAATTTTGTAAAACAACAAAAAAGACTCATAGAGAGTACAAGATCTTTTTTGATTTGTGATAGTGAAGAATCTAGTCGCATGGTCTGTACTATGGCTAAACGCCCTTGTTTTCTTGTAAAGCTTTTGATGATGTGAATGTATTCCTCATTTAATATATGCGTTGGTATTTCTTTGAATAATTATGAAGCTTATAGCCAGATTTTCTACAATGTAAACATCAGCCTAGTTTCTTTTGACGCTTTTTTTCTTGCTCAAAAAGAGGTTTGAAAGAAACTATATCAATTTGTATATCTTTTACTTCCAAATGTTCATTAGAACTAGATAGTGAAGAAGTTGCAGAATAATTGGTGTATACATATGGTGTAATTGAAGAACATTTATCTTATCATTGTTGAAATAAATAATTATCGCACTTCACAGCTTGACTAATGGCTTCATTGAGTATTTGAAGATCTAACATAGACAACAATAAGTCCTTGATATTTTCTCTTAATCTCCAATGAAATTGCCTCATCAATGCATCTTTTCTCTAATTTATATTACATGTTAATTGTCAAAAATCTAAAGCATACTTTAATGTAGAACACGTTTTTTATCAAAGGCTTTGAATTTTAGTTGTTGAAGAACAAACCTTATTATGTTCACTAAATGCTTCCACAAATGCTGCCAAAAATGCTTCAAAAATGTACAATATAGGAAAATTCATTTCAAATAATAAAACAAATCAAGTTTAAGTTTGACTCGAGAGTAAGGTTCTAACCAAATCAACATGAGATGCTTCAGTGGAATATTGTTGAAGTTGAAGCAAGGTGATTTGCTATACTTAAGTTATAAAGCCACAAAAATTTGAATAAGTGCCATTGATTTTTTTCAAAAGGCTGATCTTTAATTCTTTTACTATTGTTGTTAGATCATTGTCTTGAGTAGATGCACCTCTCATATTTGTTGAAGCAAATATAGTCATTTGAGAATTTAGAACTTGTATTGCCATTTAATATGGTAGTTGAGGCATTCCAGCTCTTTTACCATTATATATGGTTATATGTAGTTTTTCATTCTGCTTTGACAAGGTCTTTATCTTGATCCTCAATACTTCAAAAGCATTAATAATAGAATCTAATTTGATCTATTTGGAGTATTTTATATTGACTTTTTCACCTTCTCCTATAAAAAATCAAAGAAATACATACATTCAAAAGAAAAAAAAAAAAAAAAAAAAAAAAAAAACTTGATCTATAATTTAAAGAAAAAAAACCAAAAGAATATTATAAAAAGAACAATATTAGTCTAAGAGAAGGTAATCCACAATCTTTAGAATTCTATAGTACTTCGAAGAAGAAGGGTATTCTATTCTTTGTCAAGAAAGACTAAGCTTCTAATATTCTTTTATCGTAGTCTTGATAAACTATTACGAATCATACTCAAGACAATGATTCAAGATCAAGAAATGGAATTAGCTTGATATTAGAACAATAACTAGATACAAGGTAAGAAAGTCTTAATTAAACTACAAGAAGTGAGTTGTTGAGAGTGAGGATCCCCTCAACCTCCACTCTTATATATACTAGGTACTAGGAAGCTTCTTAAGAAGTTTCCATGAGACTTGGGAACAAAGTAAGCCTAAGATCCTTCTGTAGCAACTTTCTAAACCATCTAAAACTTCTTAGAATCTTTTAGATTTTCCTATGAAATTCTAAAATTTTCTTAGAATCTATTAAAACCTTTTAAAACCTTCTTAGAAACTATTAGAATCTTTTGGAACCTTCTAAGATCTATAAGAATCTTCCTAAAATCTATTAAAACTTCTTAGAATCTTCTCAAATCTTCTTTAGTTGTATATCCATGATACAAGGTTGAAATCAAATCTCCACCTACTAAAATGACTGCATAGGATAAAATATGGAGGCATTTAAAGATTAGTAATTAGTATTGGAGCGCTAGCTTTGAGCTTATCTTAAAAGCATAAGGCTTATTTTTATAAGATTTGAATTGATTTTATAATTATTATTCACAGTCAAGATTTATATTAGTAATTTTAGATTTATGTAATATAATTAAAGCTATCACTTTAGAATAATTTGAATAACTGGTATCACCTCTATAATTCAAAATTTGATAATTTTTATTTAATTAGGTGTGTTAAAATTTTAATCATAAAATTTTATATCAATCTAATAGTATAGTTAAGAGATATTTGGTTTTTAGTACAAAAAGATATCTGAAACAAGTTCAATCTATCTCAAGTGTCCAAAGCCTTTTTTAATCTATAGCAACATAAAATCTCATCATAAGATGAGATAAACTAAATCAGAATAAAAGTAAACAGAATTAAATAAAATGAGAAACAAAAGATAAAAATAAGTAATTAGAAGTAGAATAGAATAGAACAAAATAGGAAGATACAAAATCCAATTATATTAAGAAAAAAGATCTAAAGCTATACTTGATGAGATGCTCCAAAAGAAATTGATCAATTCTATTTATACTTTATTTTACCACACTGAGCTTTTTTAGAATGTTCTTAGATAATAGAACCTACTTAGATAACTACCTTAAATTTTTTTTAGAAGATTCTATTAGAGGCCCCACCTAGATAATTATTTTAAGTCTTTTTTAGAAGGTTCCATGATATGATCCACCAACATAATTGCCTTAAATTCTTTCTAGAATGTTCTACGATGGATCTTACATGGTCCACTAATATAACTTCAATTTTAGAAACTTCTATGGTTCTAATTATCTATCTCCATATACAAATATGTTATTTTTACCTTGTTACAATTAATCTCCCTTTAGTAATACAGAATGTCCTTATTTTATTTCCAATGGTATGTCGAAATAGTTTTTTGGCAATAGATGAGGTTTTGTGCAGATTGTCATGTTATATCATGGATGAATTAATCTTTTCAAAGAATTTTGTACTAAAGCTATACACATCCACTGCCTTAGCAAAGGTAGTGATGTTCCAAAATGCTATCCACTTCATATTCTTATTAGTCATCAACTACAACTAATAGTGGTGGTGATTGATGTTGATTCAAAAAATGCTTTGACTCGGTATGAAATTCCTTCAATTACAATGCATGAAAGACTAAATGG
Source organism: Physcomitrium patens (assembly GCF_059467195.1). NCBI lineage: Eukaryota > Viridiplantae > Streptophyta > Bryopsida > Funariales > Funariaceae > Physcomitrium > Physcomitrium patens. The sequence continues at coordinate 7,385,572 of NC_143417.1, read as the reverse complement.
ACTCAAATATATGGTAGAAGCTCGAGGTAGTATGCTACATCAAAAATCACTATAGAAATGTAGAAAGGTCCAAGCCACCAAGGTGTCAATTTATGGATTTGAATTGATATAGGAAGTGATAAGTTGGTATTAAAGAATAACACATAATTACTCTCTAAAAAAGACTTGCGTTATCGATAGTTATCCACATATTGCTTTTATTGATTCTATGCAATAAAGACACATTGACATGGCTCTTATAAGGTTGTTGTAAGCCATTGTAAAAATTTCTCTATTGTCAAGTTATTGGTGTTGATGTGATTATAGAAAATTTCTTATGTAATTAGATGTTGAATAACGTTAAGAAAAAATAATGAATGATCAATATTTACTTCAATACTATCATTGTAAGCAAATTCTAAAGGTGCCAAGTATTCATTCTAATGATTATAATGAACCACCACAAATGCTCACAACATATCTTCCAAGATTTGATTTCCACACTCTATTTGTCTATCTAGTTGGAAATAAAAAGCTATAGATAAGGTAAGTTATATGCGTAGTAATTTGAATAAGGTTTGCCAAAAACTTCCCATGAAGCATGGATCTCGATTTGAAATAATAATACAAAGTAATGTATGGTGATGAAAGACGGTATCAAAGAAGACTCTTGTAAGCATTGGGGCATCAATATCTAAGTATATCATGGTCGTGTAGTTATATTTTCGTGTTGTGGTTTGGCTACCATATAAAAATAATAGGTTTATATATTTAATACACAATATATTAGACAACATGGTAAAAACCATGTTAGTAGATTTTTGTTAGTTATAGGATGTAGATAGATTATTATCCCAAATTGAGATTGTTTAAAAGAGATTCTATTAGAATTTATATAACTTTATTTTCTTTTGATAGTGACTTTTGATGTTGATCTTATTAGTAGTAACTTTTAAACATTTAGAGTCATCTTATTAGATCTTGGTGACCCTTGAAATTTATTTTAGTTCTTTTATTTGGTATTTGGAACATATATTATATAAATCTTATAAGAAAAAGGATTCGAGAAGGATCTTGATAGCAAAAAAGAAAAGTTATGGCATCCATATGGATGAATGGAGATAGATGAGAAAAATCTCTATGTCTATTGGGTGAAAATCATGCCCAATGGACTTCAAGGAGGCTGTCGAAGGTCTTATTAGGGATTAGGATTATTCTTTTAGAAGGAATTCAAACATCAAAGATTATAGTTGGAAGTTTAGTTTTTTTTCTATGATTTTGGTATAAATTTTGAATCATTTAAATTTTTTATGGAAGAGATATAGGCGCTCAAAGTTAAGGTGTCGGTTTTGTTTCTACTATCACTCTTTTGGATATAACTCATGTGTACATAAAATAATTAAAGATTGGCGATGAAGGTTGAAGAGAGTATTTTTTTGGCTATACTTTATATTACTGCTTAATGAATTCTAAATTAGAATGAAGGAGATATTGGAAGTTGAAGTCAATGCTTGAAATCTAAAGAGTAAGACATGGATTTTTGAAGTTTGGAAAGAGGAAATCATTTGCGAGAATATTATGTTTTAAAGAAATTTAATTATAATTTCAATATTTTAAACAAAATAAAGGAATTTTTGAAAGTCAAGACTTTATATATATGTTGAAGATGGATATATAGATTAATGGTTAAATTTTGATATAAAGGTGAATTTTTGAGAAGAGATTATGGATTTTCTTTGGAATTATTGAAAATCTAATATATAAGCAAATGGTAGTTATGATTTGGTACAGCGAAGAATATTAGGAAATTTCTACATATTTTAGAAAGTCTTATATACAAACCTTCTTAAATATAAAAAGTTTTACTAGTACAATATCTTTTTAACATTGTAGTATTTATTTGTCTTCTACTTTAAAGGTTAAATAACTTATTGGAGCTTGGCTAATAAAGTAAAATTAAACTTTTCACAACTAAGTACCTAGTGTATTTCTAGATAAAAAAACCACATAATATGACAACATGAGTGTATAAAAGGTCAAACATCACAATTCAAATTTGCTCAAAACTATGTCCTTGAGATCCATTCTAGATTCTTTTTTTGCTCCAAATATTCAAATATTGGAATATTATGTCTCTTTTGAAGTATGCATGTCTGAAATATAATATTATTAGATATATTAATCTACTTTTTAAAATAGAATAAACCATCACTATGACTATAATCTTAATATCATATATTATCCACCTTGAGTCGATCACTAACCATCTTAAAATAAGCATCCCAATGCATAGCTTCTTTTTCTTTCTTTCTCTTTAGTTAAATTTGAAATGACACTACTAATAGTAGTGACTTTTGCCTTGTCTTCTAATTTGTCTTTCAAGTCTAGTCTCGATGATAGGTTGTCTAGTATAATATATTGTTGCCCTTATTTGTACTTAAGTTGGATATCTAAAAGGTGCAATTGTTCTTTTCAACAATGATATCATGATTTCATATTTTTTAGATACAAATCGTGTAACAAGGATCAATGGTCATTCTGAACAACCATTGGCTTTTCTAACAGATAGTGTCATTATACCTTTGTGGAGTGTACAATCACTAATTGCTCTCAATCAAATACAAAGTAATTGCACTCTATTCTTTTGAGCTTGTGTAATTCATATGCCTCAAGTTGAAGGTCCCTACCAAAGTCATGTTGAAGGATTGCTCTAATAGCAAAGTTAAAAGCATCAATGTCAAGCATACAAGGAGGTTAGAATCATATGATTATAATATTAGAGTACTAATGAAGACCTATTTCAACTTATCAAAGGTACTTTGCTATTCTAATTTCTATTCAAATGGAGCACCCTTCTCTTATAGGTTTATCAATAAGGCAACAATGTAAATAAATTACCAAACAAAATAATTATGATATCCAATAAGGCCTAAAAATGAGCAAACTTCAAAAGTATCCTTAGGGATTGGTCAATCTTCTATTGCTTTCATTCTATCTTGTTCCATATACATGCTTTTAGAAGATACCACATGCCTCAAAAAGTTGACTTCTGACTTCCAAAGTTCATATTTTGATTGCTTGTGATTAAAGCAAATATTTTATAAGTAGTACTATATTATTATTATTTATAGTATGTAAAAATTAATTAAAATAGATAATATATTTATAAGTATTGATATATTTTAAAATGGTTAGTAGGTTAATTTAAAAAGAATTAATGTAAGAAAATTTATTTTGAGCTTTATCTATATTGATTATAGTGCTTAAAATACATAAGATATAAATATCTAATATAAAAATTAATGAAAAGATTAGAGCTCAAAGATGAAGATTCAAACTTCTAGAAAACTTATTTGGAGGAATAAAGGCAAGATATGGATGGATGAAGACTAAAAATAAAAATCTTTATCCCTATTGATCAAAGACTATATCTAATGGATATTTAAGAGGCTATCTATGACCACAACAAGGATTTTGGCAACTTCAAAAGAGTATTTGAAAATCAAAACTAAAGATTGTAAGGTTTAAGATTTGGACTATAATTATTACACAAATTTTAGAGGATTTGGAATTAAGGCAATGAAGTTATAGTCATTTGAAGTTAAGGTGTCTTTTAAGATAAATTATTACTATTTTTAGAATATAAGGAGTTTTATGATAGATTTTGGAAATTAGAAGAAATGGCTATAAAGGTGATTTTATAATCTATATCTTTTGAGAAAGAATTTTTGCATTTGAAATTTGCATGAAGAAGTTATAAAGCATTAAAGATAGCATATATAATTCAAAGGTAATAAGTGAGTCATTTTTTTGATAGTTATGGTTGGAGCCATATTTTGAGTTTTCGGATGAATTTTTACCTCAAAATTTCTAAAAGTGTGTGTTATTAGGTTAAGAAGCTTTATATTAAATTTTTATGATATTTGAATACTTATTTTATGAGATATGAAGAAATTTGCATATAGATATATATAAATAAGGATTTGAAGCTATTATTAGGATTTTGGTAATATTTCAAGATCCGTAGCGAATTTATAATTGAAATTTTTTTGTAGTAGTTGTTAAAAGTACATCAATACTTTATGTAAAATTTGGATTTGTTTGGATGGTTTGATCATGAGATATAAACTGTTGAAATTTGGAAAAAATTTATTTTAAGAATATACAAGATTTATTAATATTTTTATGACATTATGGTAATCTTTGGTACTTGGGATTCATATATTGATATAAATGCTCTTATAGGAATAATTTTATATATAAACTTGGTATTTTTTATTTTTTATTTTTATTATCTTAAGGCTTGGTTGAGCAATTGTGACAGCCAAAAGCCTACCATTTTCTTAAGATAAATTCATTCTATTTCAATACTGGTGCAACACTTTTTGTAGGTATTATTCATGTTCTTTAGGAATTTTACTATATATAAGGATATTATCAATGAAGAAAACTCTATACTTATCTAAATAGTCTCAAAATAATTTGTTCATTAAACTTATGAAAGAGGCTAGAGTATTAGTGAGGCCAAAAGGTAAAACTAGCTATTCAAAATATCCATAGCATGTATAAAATACTATTATTTTTATATCCTTTCTTATAATAGGTATCTACCAATAGCTGCTCCAAAGATCCAATTTATTAAAGATGATCGCACTTTGAAATTGGTCAAGAAGGTCATCTACGTGTAGAAGTAGATATGCATTTTTAAGAGTCTGCTTATTGAAGCTTTGATAGTCGATGCCAAGGTAAAGTTCACTATTCTTCTTAGGTGTAAAGAATACAAGTGCTTTCTATGGTGATGTGCTTTTTCAAATGAGGTCTTTCTCCAAGAGTTTGTCTAATATCTTCTACACCTCTTTAAGTTCTTTTGGAGTTAGGCGATAAATTTGTCAACTTACTAGTTTGGCTCCAAATAATAGTTCTATTTGAAAGGAGGCACTTCAATCAAGAGACACGCTACTAGGTAGGTTAGTTGAGAAGACATCTTGATATTCCATATGAGTTGTAATACCTTTTCTACTCATTTGGCTATCTTTTCTATCACTAATGTAAGATTTAAAACCATTATATATATATATATATCAGTTGCTTATATTCTATTTGCTTTTTCATAAAGGTCTTCTTTATGAGTAAGTCTTTGATTGTAGATTATCTTTTCTCTTTACTTCATGCAGAGGTATAAAGAATCACCTTGTGTCTACCAACTTTAAAAGAGATTATTCTTGCTATCCAATGAACTTGCTTATTTTTCATCTTTAGCTATAGTATATTAAGGATAATATCATATCTTAGCTAAAAAAATTCTAAGAATAGATTAGATTGATATCTAAGGATTGATCCTTTGTGAGGTAGGATTGAAATTAGACCTCTAGTGTCTAAAATGATAACTTAAGAAAAAATAGGATTTCATTCAAAGATCAAAGATTATAGTTCAAGAACTAGCTTAAAACTTCTTTTAGAAATATAAGGCTTGTTTTTGTAGGATTTATTTCAACTTAGCAATTATTTTTCAAAGTCAAGATTTATATTGGCAACTTTAGATTTATGCAATATAATTAGAACTAGCTTTCTTGGTTAGTTCATAAAATTGGTATTACATCAATAGTTCAAAATTTAAAAGTGCTTAGTTAATTAGATGTGTTAAATATGTTTAAAATTTTTTAAAAATCTAACAATGCAATTGGGAGATATTTAGATTCTGGTACAAGAAGATATAAAAAATTGGCAGTTCAGAGTTGAGTAGAGCTTTTATGATACTAGAAGATCTATTAATTAAATCAAGGTGAAATTTGGCATGGTATTAGAAAAGTTTAAGAATAAGATATATACCAATTTTGAATTAAATTTAATAATTAAAGAAGAAAAAATCAATACTAGAATATTTGCATCAACTTTCAAGTTTACAGCCAAATAACATCAATGTGGTTTTTGGATATTTTTTCACGATCTATAAGTTTGATTGAAATAAATTCTTTTTAAGCATATAAAAGGCTTATAGTAGTATTTGTGTGCAAAATTTTGCTATAAGTGGTTGATTAGATTAGAAGCTATAATTTGCTAAAGCTTTTAGATCAAAGTTAAGAATTGCAAAGAAAATTTATAATTCCTTAATTATAAAATTAATAAGATAATTAGAGTTTAGATATAATTTAAATTACTAAAAATATTATTTTTGAATACTTTGTAGTTGATTTAAGTACTTTTAAATTAAAGTTCAAATTACATTCTTTTTATAAGAATGAAATATATTAGAATTCTTGGATATTGATTACAAATATTCTTAAATATTGATTATAAATACAATAGAAGGGAGTGGAGATATGACAATAATAGAAAACTAATTGAGGTAGTTAGAATATATACTCTTCTTCAAGGTGCAACTAACTCAATTGCGCATATGATAAATGAGATAAACAAAAAGGATTTTATTCTTGAAAAGATAATATTTTTTTTTAAATGATGTTCTTATAAAAAAAATATAAAAAAGAAAGCAAGGATGAGACTTTAGATAAAAGAAGATGTCACAAGTATGTTATTGATCATATATAAGATTATAAAAAAATATTGACTCGACATGAAAAAGTTCATCTTACATTATTAGATGTAAATTCTATATTTAAAATATAAGAGGTCATGATTATTGGATATTTATGTGGATTTTATAGAAGAAAATCAGATCCAACCAAAGTTGATATAATTGGGAGAATAAAAAAAGATTGTAGTTCTTTAACAAAGGTTTGTAGGTTTTCAAGTGTATGTATATTTTATTGTATTTGAATTCTTCACTATACTTATATAGCAAATCCATTGTATGAACTATTATGCAAGGATTATCAGTTTAAATGGAAAAAAATATATTAAAGTAATACAAAGATTGAAGAAATCATTGAAATTATCTCCAATGTTAAGAAAAATTGATTACAAATACAATAGACTAGTGATTCTTATTATGGATACTAATTAGATTGTCATTGAATGGGCTGTAGGTCAAGATGATTTGAATAGACATATATTTGCAATATAATTTGGAGTTAAGGTTTTAAGTATTCACCAAGAAGCATATTCATAGGTAAAAAAAAACTATGGAAAATTATCACAGCTCTGAAAGCTAAAAAAGATTATTTGATTGGCACAATGGTGGTAATTGAAATGGATTATTTGCCTTTATTTGGAATTATTACTAATTATACAACACCAAATATTATAATTTTGAATTGGATTTCTTATATCAAGTCATTAAATCTAAAATTTAGGCATATTACAAGCAAAGACAATCTGGTAGCATATATGTTATCTCGAGTAATATATGATAGAAAAGATGATATTATTGAGGATATTAATGATGTGGATATAAAATTTTATTTGGTTACATAATTGAATAAAGAAGATAAGCCATTTCATGAAGAAAATTATAAAGAATATTTATTAGATATTAAAAATTTGAGCACATTAATCAAATAAGCTAATTGTTTAGTTAAAAAATTTAAATAGATCAAGAAAAAAAATATATAGATTCATATTACAAGTAACATTTCTATGGAGGAGGCCAAAATCAAACATTGAAATACCATGACAAGTAATAGGTACCAAGAAAGTTCAACAAAGACTATTCAAAGAATTTTATGATAGTCTATGAATGAGGCATAGAAGAATTTGGGCTACTTTTGCTAAATTGAAGGAATGATATTAGTAGAAGAATATATATCAAGATGTAGCTTCATTTGTAGGATCTTGTGTAATTTATCAAATTTATTTAAATATACAACATCGAGATGATTTACATTTATCATATCTTTTGGCTATTCATTTTAAATGGGTTGTGGATTTGATTAATATGCGAATGGAACTATGAAAAATAAGATATTTAGTTTTGGCTTGTGAAGATTTATCAAACTAAGTGAAAGGCAAGGCATTTAGAACAAAGTCTACAGAGGCAATTTGTAGGTTTTTACTTGAGGAAGTTATTTGTTGCTATGAATGTGTGGAAAAGATTATTGCAGATCATGGAGAATTGAATGTATATGAGGCTCATGATTTCTTTAAGAGATGTGGAAATAAATTATTATTTACTCTTGCTTATAATCTAGAAGAAAAAGCAAAAAGAGAACGTGGACATCTTCCAATTATAAAAGCCTTGATTAAAGCTTGCAATGGAAGAGTGAGAGAATGGCCTTGACTTTTGCTTTATGTATTATGGACTAATCGAACAAAAAATAGTTCAGTGATAGGATATATGCTAGTGGAACTTATAATAGGTCAAAACCAATTATGCCAATTGAAGAACATATGCCAACTTAGAGTATGCTACTTATGAACTCAAATAAACCTCCACTAGTTGGAAGTTTATTTTAGTTCATAAAAAGTGACTTGACTAGGTGAATTTAAAAATAAGGCCATTATTCAAATTTTAATCCAATCATTAGTTTTCATTGTTAAAACACTAAGTTATTAATAAAATCTTCCAATCATTATTTGCATTCTTAATGATAATTCACTCATTAAACTTCTTGCAAAATAATTCCTTTTTTTAATTCTAATTATATAATTTAATTTTAAATAATTTCTTCTTTTTTTTTCTTTTTTTATTAGATTTATTTTATTTTATTTTATTTTATTTTTTATTTTTTTAAATTATATAAATTATTACTTCTTAAATAATTGGTGGTAAGAGTAATTAATTAAGTTATTATTATTAATCCATAGTAAAGGTAAAATCTTAAGTAAAAATTAAAAGTTTAAGTTTTAACAAATTGAAAATAAAAATAAAGTTATCAATTAAGTAAAAAGTAAAAAGTAAAAATAAAAAGTTAAAATTAATAAATAAAAGTTAAAGTTCAAAGTTTACATATGGAAGTTACGAGTTACTGTAAAAATAAAAGAGAAAATAAAAACTAAGAGGGATAAAGAGAAGGCACCTTAATAACGACCAAGAATTTAGGTTATCTGAGTGTGATCTATCAAAGTTGAATAATTAAGACTGCCACGGCAGCTTGCCACTCTTCACTCCAAAATGCACCAAAAATTCGGATCTGCTTCAAACATAATCAAACTTATGCCATTGTAAGCTAAACTTGTATGTTCTCTTATTCTTAAAATTTCAGAATGTTTTAAGTAAACGGCAATGAGAAATGTCTTTTCAAAGACTAGTGATCCAAACTGCCAAGGCAACCGACTCCCTCGGACTCATAAATTCACAAAAAAAAAAAATTAGCTCCAAATTGAGCAAGCTTGAGCTCGTCGGAAAGCTGACAGTAAGAGGTATGTACTCAAAAAAAATAACTACAAAAATTAAAAGGACCAAAGATTGATTGAAAAAATCCAAGGCCCTTCAAATCCACTTAACTATGGAAGTATTTGGAAACCACTAATTCTAAGGGAGTGCCTTCTAAACCACAATAAGAACCATCCACAACACAAAATCAATGATTACACATTTACAAGGTGCACAATGACCATTAGGATCCAAAATGAAATTGGAATTAGGATTTAGGCCAAGATTTGGCATGGCTTTGTCCTTCATCAAAAAAGAGAGAGAGACAAAGGGCTTGGAAAACTAAGCCACTCTTATACTATTAAATGTTGGCTTGTGAGAGGGCGGCCACATCTCCACCCTTGATCTCTAAGATCCCTAATGTAGATCTATGGCCTTCATTCATCCAAAAGCTAATCCCGTCACTAAGACTGATGGCTCTTGTAAGTGGTCAAAAACACATTTTTTTTATAAATCTAACTTCACCATTGTGTTTAAAACACCTTTTCATGCTAAGATTGACTATTCATCTATCCCAATCCACATTCATATGCAATTTTTTATGAACTTTTTACCTCCAAGAGTTTTGGCAATTATTAAAAATTCCTTCAAAAATGACATCTTCATGGCTCCACTTGTAATTTGGTGGAGAGATGCTGATCTTGTTTTCTTCACTCCATGAGACAAATCCAATGCCGCCATTGCATTTGAAAGGCTTCCATAAATTAGAAAAGCCACCTTTTTGCTTAAATTTGTTGAATTAGGTAAAAAACTTCAAATTATCCTTGCTAATTTCACTAGAATCTTTTTTAAAAGCTTATGATTTTAATTCACTCTAAATCATATGAGATGATTGTAAGTGAATCCATAGGCTCTCAATTAATTCTTATAGCAATGACTATAATTTCTAAATTACTAAAACTAATTAATTTACTATTCTAATTTTTTAAAGTCTATGATTTTAGTCCTAATTAATCCAATTTAAAGAATTAGATTAAGATTTGTACCATCAAAGATTATAATCCTCAAAATTCTACAAAATTAGATTTTATTTATATAAATTATGATCTAATTTATTTAATTACTACAAAATACGAGAAAAAATATAAAATTTAAACTTGGAACTTAATCTGGAGCTCATACTACTATGAGAAGATGGATTGAGAAAAGTGGAATTATTGGCTATTAGAATTTGGCAACTTAAACAACAATTGGAAGATATAGAAATAGTATTAGAAAGGTTTCAAAAAGCGAGGTTAGGAAATAAGACTTGATTTGATAAGCAACATCAATTAAGGCTTAGAATAATTGAAGAAGGTGACTAAGTAGTTATTTATGACAACAACCTAGATAATCAACATAGTGCTTTGTAAAAGTTTTCAAAATATTGATTTGGACCATATGTGGTAGTAATAGTTCAAGATAATGCCACATATTTATTAAAGAAGTTGGATGGTATGAGGTTGAAGATATTTATTGATGGAAAGCAAGTGAAATTTTTTAAAAACGAGATTGAAAAATCAATGTGGAAGATCATGTTGAAGATATCAATATTTTTGAAGAAGATAATTATTTTAAAATAGATGGTCAAAATAGTAATAAAAGATTTGATACAAAAATGAAGATATGGTGTGATGCCAATTATGACATATGGTTCATTTGGCGCATGTCAAAGAATGCACAAGTTAAGATGGAGTAGATGTCGTAATGTAATATGATTATATGGTAAAAATATAATCAAAAATAAATTTCTAATTAACATCTAATTATCTTGATTCAATACTAAATTAAGATATTTAAATATGGCTTTTATCAAAGCCTCTTAATTTATTTTCTTGTCTTAATAGTAAATAAAGGTTGATTAATAATTTTACCTTGTAAGTTGTAGAGACTTTTTTTCTACCATAGAAAGACCATAAATTAGTAAAATCAGATTAAAAGAGGTAAAGAATTAGCATGGTTGATACTAGGATTAAGTTGAAAGTAGGGTTGGGCTAAAAAATTCCTAAGATAGATTAGATTAATATCTAGGGATCTACTGTTTGTGAGGCATGGTCAAAATCAGATCTCTAGCCACTAAAACGACAACCTAGGAAAAAATAGGATTTCATTCAAAAATCAAAGATAAGAGTTTGAGAGCTAGCTTAGAGCTTCTTTTAGAAACATAAGGCTTTCTTTTGTAGGATTTTTTTGGACTTAGCAATTATTCTTCAAAATTAAGGTTTATATTGGTAACTTAGAATTTATACAATACAATTAAAACTAATATTTTTGGTTAGTTTATGAAATTGGTGTTATATCTACAATTCAAAATTTGATAGTGCTTGGTTAATTGGATGTGCTAAGTTTATGTAAAAATTTGTAAAAATCTAATAGTGCAATTGGAAGATATCTAGATTTTGGTACAAGAAGGTATTGAAAGTTGGCAGTTTGAAATTGAGTAGTATTTTTGTGATATTTTATAAGTTATTAATTAAAATAAAGTGAAATTTTGTATGATATTAGAAGAATAAAAGATCAAGCTAGACACCAATTTTGAATTGAAGTTAATGACTAGAGAAGAAGAAATCATTGCTAGAATATTTGCATCAACTTTCAAGTTAGCATTGAAGTAACATTAGTGAGATTTTTGGGCATTCTCTCACAATCTATAAGTTGGATTGAGATGAATTATTTTTAAACACATAAAAAATTTGTAGTGGAATTTTTGTGCAAAATTTTGCTCCAAATGGTTGATTAGATTAGAAGCTATAACTCCCTAAAGCTTTATGATTAGAATTAAGGATTGAAAAAAAAAATTAAATTACCTAATTATAAAAGTAATAAGATAATTGAAGTTTATGTATGATTGAGATTATTAATAATAGTATTTTTGAATACTTTGTATTAGATTTAAGCACTTTTGAATTAAAGTTCAAATTTTATTTTTCTTATAAAGTTGAAACATATTAGAATTCTAGAATACTTATAAAAAACAATCCGACCTTCCACAACCATATGCCCAATGCATTTCCAAATACGACAACACATAATAAGACAATAAAATTCAAAACTAAGTAACTAGAATTAGAACAGAAGAAAACAAAATAGAAAGATATAAAATTTAATTATATTTAGAGAAAAGATTTTAAGCCATACTTGATTAGATACCTCAAAAGGCCCTAGCCAATCTTATTTATACTTTGTTCTATCACCTTGGACTTTCTAAAATATTCCTAGATGATAGATTACACTTAGATAACTACCTTAAAATTCTTTTAGAAGGTTCTATAGTAGGCCTTACTTTAATAACCATCCTAAGTCTTTTTTAAAAGATTCTATGATAGATCTCACTTAGATAACCATCCTAAATTCTTTCTAGAATGTTCTATAGTCAATCTTACTTAATCTACTAACTTAATCTTAATTCTAGAAACTTCCATGGTTCTACGTAACTATTTCTATGTACAAATCTTATCTATATCTTGTTACAATATTAAAAATCGGTAATTTAGGATTGAATAGGATTTCTATGATATCTAAAGATCTATCAATTGAAATAATGTGAAATTTGGCATAGTATTAGAAGACTTAAAGATCAAGCTATATATCAATTTTGACTTAAAGTTAATGATTAAAAAATATATATATTTGTATTAAAAAAATTACATTAATTTTTAAATTAATGCCATGTCACATTAATATAAATTTTATATATTTCTTTACAATCTAGAAGTTGGATTGAGCAAAATTTGTTTTAAGCATATATAGAGGACATAAGTCTTGAAGAAAGAAATCCTTAATATATTCTTGTATCACTAAAAAAACTAGAAAGTCATTCAAAGATGATTTTATATTAAATTAGAATGGCTATTGCTAAAAATAAGAAGACTAGAAAGTCTTGAAATAAGACTAAAGACTAAAAAGGCATTGACAAGAGTAAAGAAGGCTTCATTCTTGCCTCCATATGTACTTTTAAATAAGAATTATGTAGTGATGTCCTATAGGACCTCTAAAACATGTTGACTTTACAAAACATGTAACTTAACTTATATAGCAAGTTTTCTATATGTACTCCATATAGTTAACTTATTTAAAAGCTATTAACATATGATTAAATTATTGACTAAGTTTCTAACCTACTTATCAATTATTAATATATATAAAGTCAAAATAGCATTTAAAAGCTTCTATGAAGCTTCTCTAGAAGGTATTTTAAAATCAATCTACTTTTACTTACTTTTATTTAATTATATAGGTATTTATTAGAATATGTATGTATATCCATAACATTATCTTTCTTTTTAGGAATAAATTCCTTAAAAAATAGTCATTACATATTAATAAAATTTAAGATGTGAAAAATTGTATTTGCCACATATTCTAATCTTTATTCTTTTTAAAGATGGTTGATAGGTCCTTTGAGCCATTGATAGTGTTTTACACCAAGAGAAGAAGACCACCCTATATTTGATTGTTATTGAGGCTTTTATAACTTCTTTCAAATAAAATATTTGAAACACTATCAAGAATTGTTCCTATGTCTATTAAAATCACTAAATATCATGAGTCTCTTCTAAGGTTGTGATATCAAATTTGATGTATCTATTCAAGAAATGACATGTTATTCTTGAGGATTTTCATCTTGATTACATTGACTTTAAGATTATAACATTAGTAATGTTTCATTTGATAAGTCAATAGGTGAAAGATATTGGATCAAATTTATTAATTTTTGGTTTTCCATTTCCTTAATATTACAAATATACAAAAACTACAAAAAGGATAGAAGATAGAATATTATCTTCTTTAATTTTTTTTTTTTTTTTTTTTTTTTTTTTTTTTTATAGCTAAGATTTATTACTCTTTATCTTGATTTTGATAGATATTGTCAATAAAAAGTCTCAATTCTCTTTGTTATATTTGTAAGATTCTTTATTGACTTCCATGTAAATTTACTAATATCATATTTGTACCAATGAACAAGATATTTCAACCTATTTTGACATTATCTTAAATCTAAGACTTCTTCTGCCTTGAACTCTTGATTATTATTCATTTCTATAAGAGTAGGTGGCATTTTCCTTCTTTTCAAGATTTTCAGTGTCTTACATAACTCAAAAAGAGACATATAAAATAGATCTTTATAGACTCAAATTGATAAGCAATAGGATTGATTTGTTTACTAATAAGAAAAGGTCTAAGCCTATGTTAGTCCAATTTGTCACAAGGATTTATAGTATTGATAATGTAATAAAGTAACCATACCTTATTACTCATGTTTAATTATGGTTATTCCTTGTAATAGTTATCTATATTAATTTTTTTTTCTTGAACTTTCTTTAACTATGCTTTTATTGTTCTTTGTAATTCTAGTAAACGATTTGACAAATCATTTGCTACAAAATTATTAATTTTTAAAAAATTAAAAGTATCAAGTCATAGATAATAATTATAATTAGTAAAAAAAATATATTTGTTGAATGGAAGAATATACCAAATTATTATATAAAAACTTTGTTAATGATAAAAGAGTTGTCCAATCATCTTGATGATAGTTGATAGTACATCTCAAGTATTGCTTCAAGTTTTAGAGTACTTTGTAGGAGCATAAATGCCTCAAATAAAAATAAATAAGATAAGTAATTAATATAAAAATATTAAAAAAAAGTTACTAATAGGTTTAAGTAAAAAAAAACCTCAAATTATTAAATATTATTATCCAAAGAGGATGAGCTGTCGACCTAAGTCGAAATCAAACCTTGAGGCATAAAACCATGTAGCCACATCTACTTTAGAATTTTTGGAAAGATCAAAGAGTAGAACTCTAGAAAAAACTTGCTAAGAGATCTTTAAATATTGGTTTTATGAAAATTAAGTTAATATTCATTTTTTGAAAGATTTTCAAAGTTAGTAATGTTCTTGATTGGATAAGATGTTAAAAAATAAAACTATGTTTACAAAATTAAAGATTCCTTGAGTTTTGTGATGTATAAATAGGTAAATTTTAGGCATAATATTGGTGTTCTAGTAATTAATGTATATGCAAATTTTGAAATTAATTGAACATTTAGATCAAAGCATGTAAAGGTTTTTACAAGTTAAAGTCTTAGGAATTAGAATTTGAGTGTTACTAAGTAGTTTTAAGATCTTTAGCAATTCGTTGATTTGATTGAAGTGATTTTTTTTTTATAGAGACTAAACTTGATTTTCTAGAATTTAATTACTAAAAAAAATTTCAACTACAAATTTATTTTAGAAGCAATTCAATGATTCCTTTTAAAAACTACTAAAATAAATTTTAACTACAAATTCATTATAGATCTTAAAATATCACGAAAATCCTAATAATAGCTTCAAATCTTTACTTACATATATCTACATGTAATTTTCTTCATATCTAATAAACTAAATATTCAAATGCCATGAAACTTTGATCTATAGCTTTTTAACCTAATAACACACATTTAAGAAAAATTTAAGTCAAAAATTCGTTCAAAAACTCAAGATATGGCTCTAACTATTACTATCAATAAAATGATTTACTTATGTCTTTGAATTACATGTGTTGTCTTCAACGCCCTATAATTCCTTCATCTAGACTTAAAATTCATCAAACAATATATAAAATATATAGCTAAGAAAGTATTCTCTCTCCAACTCTAGTCATTGATCTTTTTTTATTCTTTGTAAGTCATTGTTATGCCTCAAAGAGTAGTAGTAGGTACAAAATTGATACCTTAGCTTTAAGCACTTTTAACTCCTTTATAAAAACTCCAAATCATACAAAATTTACATCCAAATTATATACAAAAATCCAAAATTTTTGATCTTGGCCTCCAAAGCTTGAATGACCTTAAAAAAAAAAATCCTAATCTTTAACAAGGCCTTAGGCAACCTCCTTGAAGCCTATTAGATATGATACTAGACCAATAGGAATGAAGATCTTCACCCATTGCCTTCACCCAATCATATCTTAGTCTCATCCTTTCCAATAAAGCTTCTTAATAGTTTAGACATCAATTTTTTCTTAAGCTTTATACTAAATATCTAAATTCTACATAATATAAATACTATAATTAAAATAGATAAATATCTAAATAAATTTTCTTATATTAATTCTTTTTAAATTTAATTTCTAATCACACTAATTTATATGAAGACTTATAAATATAATATATATTTTAATCAATTTTTACATATTATAACCAACAACAATACTATATCCACTCTCTTCAAACTTTCACGTCTTCTGATATGTATTGAAGAATAAGCACTTTGAAGACACAACACTTAGCATCAGCAAGATTGCACATAAAGAGAGTATGGAATAAGATGTCTCTCACTTCTAATACCCATTACTTAGAAGTAGTGGTTGTTGCCCTAAAAGACAACTTCTACTCTTTGACTTTTATACATGTGGCCCTAGGATCCTTTTGGCATCTCATGAGCCTCGAGGATATCCTATGACACATACTAATGACTCATACTTAGTCTTTGGATATTTCCTTGTTAATACTTTATCCTTTTGACTTTGACTCTTGGTCCATGACTTCGTCCTATATCCATAAGATGCCCTTACTATATACCAAAAGTCAAACCTTTGATCACTAGTAACTTACCTAAGTTAATATCCTCCATAAGGTAATTTATTCTACTTTTACTTTAACACTCCTACTTTGCTATTGTTCAAATGGCTTTTAATCCTAAAGTCTTTGTCAACATGTGGTATCTATCTCTTACTAATGCCTTTGTCAACAAATCAGCAAGCATTTCCTTCGTTGCACAATACTTCATATCAATCACTTCCATTTTAATCTTCTCTCTTATAAAGTGATGTTGAATGTCAATGTGCTTGGTCTTTGAATGATGCTTTGGATTCTTTGCAAATACAAGACATCCTTGATTGTCATACTTCATTGGAGTTGCTTCCATTTGCACATCTCTAGTATCCTCCAAAAGTTGTCTCAACCATATTGCCTCTATTGCACCATGGCTTGCTGCCATGTACTTCACTTCCATTGTTGACCTTGCAATTGTTGGTTGTCTCTTGCAATTCCATGAAATTGCTTTCACTCCAACAAAGAATACATAGCCCATTATTGATCTTCTATCATTTACATCTCCAGCCCAATCTGCATTACAATAACCATGCAAATTAAAGTTATCACCTCTAAGGCATAATTTGAAGTTCAAAGTGTATTTTAAGTACCTCATGATCCTTTTGATGGTTTTCCAATAGATTGGTCCAGCCTTTGACATATGTTCGCTCACAACACTCACATCATATACAAGATCCACCCTTGTACAAACCATTGCATACATAAGTGAGCCCACTACTACCTTGTATGGAATACCTTGCATTTGACCTTCAACTTCAGCAAACTCTTCATCTGTGAGCTTCATCAACTTCAAGTTTGCCTCCAATGGTGTTCCAATAGGCTTACACTCCTCCATATTGAATTGTTTCAATACTTCTTCAATGTACTTGCTTTGGCTCATTATAATGGTCTTCTTAGCACGACCTCTTACGCACTCCACTCCTAAACAATAGTGAAGCTCTCCCAAATCACTCATTTCATACTCCTTTTCTAACTTTGCCTTCAACCAATCTATCATCTTCAATGTATTGGTTAAGATGATCAAATCATCAACATAGAAGATAACAATTAATATGAACCTATTTGATTGCATCACATGTAAGGAATGATCAGCCTCACTCCTTACAAATCCCTCACTCACAAAGAATGTATCAATGCGTTGGTACCATGCCTTTTGTGATTACTTTAGCCCATACAAGGATTTCTTCAACTTACAAACAAGGTGTTGTTTGCCTTCTTCAACAAATCCTTGAGGTTGATCCATGTAGATGTCTTCTTTCAAACTTCCATTCAAGAAAGCCATCTTCACATCCATTTGATGCATCTCCAAATCCATTGCTGCCCCAATTGCCACAATGCTTCTAATAGTGGTGAATTTGGCCACGGGAGCAAATATCTCATTGAAATCCACACCAACAACTTGTGAATAGCCTTTGGCAACCAATTTAGACGTATATCTCATAATATTATCCATTGCATCCCTTTTGGTTCTAAACACCCACTTACAACCAATTGAAGATCATTTTGGTGGAAGTTGAGTCAATTTCCATGTTCCATTATCTATAAGTGACATGTATTCTTTTTTCATAGCATTCTCTCACTTCAATGCATCCATGGACTTCATTGCATCACATAAACTCAATGGATGAGCAAGAAATGCAACATTGGCATGTTTTTCACTTACTTGAAGAAAGATGTGGTCCTTCCACCATTCACCATGTGGTTTTCTTTCTCTCAAAGCATATCTCCTATCATTTGAAGAAGACCCTTCTTCTTACATTCCATCCTTCTTCTTCTTGAATGCTTATCTTTTCTCACTCAAAGATTGATATTCTTCATCATCATAATCACCTTCAATATCTTCATTGTCTTCATTGTTGGTTCTAGCAATTGAAGACACACTATAATTTACCTTCTTTGGCACTTGATCTTGACTTCTATTTCCTCCATCTTCATTATCATCATCATCTTCTTGTTCTTCTTTCTTTGTTGAACTTGAAGATGTGTCCACAAACACAACTTTACTCCTACTTGGACACTCTTCTAAGTGCTCAAAAGTACTCTTATGCTCCAAAAACTCTACATATTGACTTTTGATGATCTTCTTGGTTTCTAAACACATTAGCCTATATGCTTTGGTACCTTCACAATATCCAACAAATATACATTTTGTACCTTTTGCATCAAGTTTAGACCTCATACAATCTAGTATCTTTATATAAGTAATGCATCCAAAAATTGTCATGTGTAAAATACAAGGTTTCTTCCCACTCCAAGCTTCTTATGGAGTCATTGATATAAGTACACTTATAAGGCACTTATTCCTTGTGTACACCGCATTTACCACAACTTTTGCTCAATATTCATGCCCAAAGTTTTGTGTATAAAGCATACTCCTTGCCATCTCTACAATAGTCCGATTTCTTCTTTCAACAACTCCATTTTGTTGTGGAGTGTAAGGAGTAGAAGTTTATCTTGCAATATCTTGAATCTTCATGAATTCATCAAAATGCTTTGACATGTATTCACTTCTATTGTCCTCTCTCAACACTTTGATCTTGCACTCACATTGTTTCTCTACAAGAGCCTTAAACTCCTTAAACCTTGAGAAACATTCACTTTTAGCTCTAATGATGTAAATCCACACCTTTCTTGAAAAATCATCTATGAATGTGAAAAAGTACCTTGCTCCTCCAATTGATGGAGTCTTCATTGGTCCACAAACATCAGAGTGCACAATCTTCAATAATTTAGTTGCACATTGTCAAAGTAGAAAGAATTTTCCTCAAGAAAATACTAGGCTTCAGGCTATCACTAATTATTTAATCAAGCTTGAAAATAAGGGAAGCCCTAAGTTTATATATAATTTTTCTCTTTTTTAGTAATTACACCAAATACACAATTCTCAAGTAATCCACAACTTCCAAAATATGATAAAATATTCTAAAACCTTGCTCATTCTTATGTGGAGATTTTTTCAAACTTCAACACCTCATATCTCCTAATCCGACTGTCCAAAAAAACTCAAATTTTACATGAGGTACAAATGTATTTTTATTAACTTCTACAACAATTTTCAACTGCAAATTCGTTGCAGTTCTTGCGATATCTTGAAAACCCTAACAGTCGCTTCAAACCCTTGTCTTTATATACCTGCTTGCAATTTTCTTCATATCTTACAAAATATAAGCTCAAATTCCATGAAATTTATATGTATAGCTTTTTAATACAAAAATTTACATTTTCCAAAAAGTTTGAGCCAAAAATTCATCCGAACACTCAAGTTATGGCTCCAACCATTACTACCAATAAAACCGCTTATTTATTGCCTTTGATTTAGAGCACCGCCTTCAATTCCTTATAACTCCTTCATATGAAATCGAAAAATAATAATTCTTTCGTGAAAGATGTAGGCCTTTAAATTTCCATTTCAGTCACACCTTCCGATCTTCAAAATATGCTATAAAACTCCTCATATCTTCAAAAGAGTAATAGTATGTCTTGAATTTATATCTTAACTTCAAATGGCTATAACTTCTTCATTCTAATTCCAAATCTCCTAATTTTGGAACACAAATTTTATCTCAAACCTTAAACTTTACAACCTTAGCTTGTAATCTCCAAATGTCTTCTTTGAAGTCACCGAAACTATTGTTAAGTTCACAGGCAGCCTCCTAAAAGTCCATTGGATATGGTATTCGACCAATAGGGATGAAGTTTCCCAATCCTTGCCTTCAACCGACCATGCCTTACTTTCATCCCTCCCAATTAGCCTCCTTCTAGTTTAGATTTTCATCCTTAGATTTCCACCTTCTCCCAAGGCTTCATACTAAACATTTAGGCCCTATATATATATATATATATATATATATATATTTATATATATATATATATTTATATATATGTATATATTTTAATGTTAAATTCAAAAGAAGTAAAGAAACAAAATAAAGTTTCTTATATCAATTCCTTTTAATTTAATCTACTAGCCACTCTAACATACATCTAGATTTATCAACATATAATATGTTTTAACTAATTTTTATATACTGTAAGTATTTACAATACGACAACGTGTAGCAACTCTTCTTGGAAATGAAGTCCTTTATTGTTTGCCTTGTATACATCCTTCACAAGTATCATGGCATTGTGGTTGAATTGACCAAGATCCAAGCCACTTACCATAGATTGGAGCTCCTTCATGCATTTGGCATTCAAATGACCAAGTTGTTGATGCCAAATTCCAAACTTGTCTTGATCTTGTGGAAAATCAGCAAATGCCACCACTTCAACTCCATTCACCTTCTTGCAATTGATGAAGTAGAGATTTCCATCTCTAAGGCCTTTGACAACATGTTGGATATCTAATGTCTTGACAAAACATCTATTCATATCAAATTGAACCTTATAACCATTTGATATAAGTTTGCTTGCCAAAAAGAGGTTCTTCTTCATTTTTGGAACATGTAAAACTTCTTTCAATGTGATCCTCTTGATTTGGTCCTTCACAACAATCCCCACCACAATGGAGCCAATTCCAATGGCTTGCACCATGCCGTTGTCTCCCAACCACATTTTTTTTGCTGGAATTTCTTCATAAGTGTTATATGAACACTTGTATGGTGTCATGTGCTTAGTAGCACTTGAATCTATAATCTAGTTCGAAATAGCAGCCATAAAGGCTCCTTTTCTTGCTTTGAAAGCATACTCATCTCCACCAAAACTATCACTAGCATTGTTTGCATTCTCTCTATCTCTTTTCTTGGCCTTGTAGCAATTTTTAGCAAAATGACCTGGTTTCCCACAAACATAGTAATTCTTCATATTTCTTTTTGAATTATCACGTTAGTAAAAATAGCTACCTTTGCCTTGTGTTAAAAATAGAGCCAAATCATCACTTGCAAGCTCTTTTTCTTTCCTCTTGGTCACTTCATGGATAAATCTTGACGTGACATAGTTCATCATAAGCTCCTTCATGTTGATGGACTCCAATGCCACAATGAAGTAGTTGTAGGATTTGGGAAGGCTCATGAGTAATGTCAACACAATGTCCTTATCATCAACTAGTTTGTCAACAACTACTAGTTGGTTAGCAAGTACTTTTATCTTGTTAATATGAGCCATGAGGTCATCTCCTTCTTCCATCTTTACTGTCAAGAACTTCTTCCTTGTCCAAAGGATGTTGACAAGGTTTCTACTCTCATAGATGTTGCAAAGAGACTTCCATGCTTCTGCTGGTCCATTGTAAGCTATAACATGTGAAAAGTTGGCATCATCAAGATTTATTACAATTATTCCAAAAACCTTCCTTTCATGACGTTTGTAATCTTTCTTTACCTTGATATCAATATTATCACTTGGAGGGTCTTCACTTTCATCAACAATATCCCAAAGGTCCAATTAAGCCAACAAAAGCTCTATTTTCTTCTTCCAATGGTAAAAGTTGTCACCTCTAAACTTTTCAATCACTCTCAAACTCTCATCTTCACTTGAAGCCATGTATAGAAGAGGGATGTGTGAAAGAAAATCAAGAAAAGAGAAGATAGAACTCTCAAAATCAACAAGAAGGTGTTGCTGCCTTAGAAACCTAGAATGCCTTCTTTGTAATTATACAAGTGATTTTACACTTGTATCACTCTCAACTTTACATATAAGACTTTTCACAAGTCTTATACTCTATCCAAACCTCTTGCATAAGCTTTGCCATTCTTCAATCATCCCTCTAACCAAACAAAATACTTCTTATAATAAAAAGAGAATCTCTTATGAAGTTAAATATATGAAAGTACAAAGTTAGAGCACCAATGATGAAACTCAGCAAAAAAATACAATACATAAGTTCTAAAACATCATAGAATAGAGTCTAACAACAATCAAGACTATCAATGCACTTAACAACAAGTGAGAGCAAAAACTACATCAACAACTATATGCATAAGAAAGGTTAGAAGAGAGCAAACTCAAACTTCAGCAACAACCATAAGATCTATTCCTCACAACAAGAAAGACTTCAAAGTACTTCAAAACTCACAAGTAAAGGTGAGTGGATCCATAACCTATTGAAGAACAAGCACTTTGAAGACACAACACTTAGCATCAGCAAGGTTGTATACAAAGAGAGTATAGAATAAGATGTCTTTTACTTCCAATACCCATTACTTATAGGTAGTGGTTGTTGTCCTAAAAGACAACTTCCACTCTTTGACTTTTACACACATGGCCGTAGGATCCTTTTGGCATCTCATGAGCCTCGAGGGTATCCTATGATACATATTAATGATTCATACTTAGTCTTTGGATATTTCCTTATTAATACTTTATCCTTTTGACTTTGACTCTTGGTCCATGACTTCGTCCTATATCCATTGGATGCCCTTACCATATACCAAGAGTCAAACCTTTGACCACTAGCAACTTACCTAAGTTAATATCCTCCATAAGGTAACTTATTCTACTTTTATTTTAACAATATTTGTCACATATTACTTCTTCTCATCTTCTTAGAATTTCTTTAAATTACTTATAGGTTCTTCTTTTTTATATTCTTGTTCCAAATATTGAGGTAAGAATTCTTCAAGGTCCTTTATTTGAAACCGCCCATCTCTTTTCTTGAAATCCTTCATCTTCTTTCTTGCTATTGGAATTCTAATAGAAGCTCCATCTAACTCATGTAAGATATATGTAGCATTATCATAGACTGTAACTACTACATATGGTCTAAAGTATTTTTTTATAAATTTCTTTTATAATACTATACTGATATTCAAGGTTGCTATTATAAACTAAAACCCAATTTCTAATTTCTATAGGCTTAGGTTTCAACCTATGAGACATGTCAAACCTTTCTTTATGTTCAATCTTTCTTTTTTTAACTTTTTAACTTCAATTTATAGGTCTTCAGATAATCTTTCCAATTGTTGGATTTGAAGCTCTAATAACCTTTTTATTTATTAATATCATCTTTTTAACATAAAAGTATCTATTTAGAATAGATTTCTTTACTTGGCATTATAGGTTTTTGTCCTAATATTAATTCTATGGACATAAAACTAGTGACAATACTTTGAGTAGTTCTATTAATTCATAAAGTAAATAAAAAAAAGTTTAGGCCATTGAATTGACTTATCCTTACATGTCTTAATCAATGCATAAATGATAGGATGATGACCTCTCTCTCTTTCTATTGGCTTTAGGATTATAAGAAGTAGTCAAATTTAACTAAACTCTATATCTGTTGAAACATTCTCTTGCTTCAATGGCATCCAATTCTCTTCTATTAGCTCTCATCTTTTGAATGCTACCATATCTACTGAAGATGTCTTCTAATATAAATCTGCATATTACTTCTATGGTCTTGGTTCTCAAAGCCCTCCCTTCAGCATAATTTGATAGCTCTTCTCTTATCAAAATCAAATATTTCATATTTCAAAATCTTGATAGCATAACTATCAAATCAATTATCTATTAAAAATGTATTGAAGGTGGATAAGTAGGATGTAATCCATCTCTATAATTAATCTTAGATTATAATTGACATTCTGTGCATGAGCTTACAGAGTCTTTTACATCCTTGTATAAATCCTTCTACGAAAATCTTTCTTTGATCTTAGTATATGTGGTCCAAACTCCTATGTGTCATGTCCAAAGTATATCATGATATTTTCTTAAAACCTTAAATTTAGTTTTAAGGTCTTTCACTATCCTCAATGGAATTTTTTCATCTCTTTTTGGCCTCTTCTATAGAAATTCATCCCTAAACAAATAACTACCGTATTGATATCTAATATCTTTGAAGGTTTTATCTATCTACCTTTCTTGTTTCTTCATTGAGCTTAAATAAATTTCAATATCCTTCAATTTGCCTTCATATAAACCTTCATTGAAATTTTAAATCTTATCATCAAAATCCCTTCTATTAGAAATAAATGAATTTCTATAACTCTTCTTTTTTTGATCTTTCATGTACCATCATCTCTTCTTCAAAGGTATATCTAGCTTTACATAACATATCTGTCACTAAGTTTTCTTTACCACTAATATATATTAAAACATAGTTCAATGTTTTTATATAGGTTATCTATTTTAATATGATAATATATAGAGTAATATAGTTAATTATCATTTCAAGTAATGGCAAAAAATCTATTTCCAAAACCATACTTGCTCCAATCAAATAATTCCTCTTAGCCTTTAGAATGGTGAGTGCTTTCTAAAACTCCTTTTCAACTTATAAAAAAGTTCTTAACCTCTTTGTAAGAATCCTTGCTCCAAACCTTATAGTAAATCTTCTTCTTTCTATATCATCTTGTCCAATAGCCTATCCAATTGCTATGGGACTTGTATCCACTATTACAACTATTAGTCTTCTATATTGATAATCCACTTGACTAAGTACATGTGGTGAATTCAACATCTTTTTCAAATTTTCTACAACTACTTCTTGTTATTTTTCTAAAAAAAATTTTTTATCCTTCCTCAATAACTTATATAATAGCTTTTGAAATATGGACAAAGTAAAGCACCTAAATGTAATAGAATAAACATGTTCCTAAAAACCTTGTAGCTTCTATAATATTTCTACAAGCTTTCATTCTAGATATAGCATCATTTTTATTAAGATTTGGTTTCCTATCATACCTACCATACATGTATTTGACTACTAAAATCTCATCAACTCCAAATCTTGATTTTTCAAAGACAACATGAGATTAATTGACTCTAATCTCTTCAATATCTAAGCCACATCTTCAATATGCTTCTTAACAAACTTTCTACAACCTTCAATCCCCATAGTCTCAACTTTGTTTTTTTTCTATCTCTTTTTATAAGTATATTATCTAAAAATAAAATAATTTTTTTAGGTATAAATTCTTTCAATATTTGATTTATAGCATTTTGCATATGAGTCTTTGAATTAGTTACACCTTGAAGTAAGGTAGATATCTTCATTAAACTCAAAAGAGTCTCCATAGTAGTTAAATCTTTATTCTCTTTAGCCAATTGAAATTGGTCATATCTATAATATAAGTTTCTAATAGAATAGATGGTATGACATGCAAATTACTCAATCACTTTATTTACTACAAGACCTGATTCCGTATTCCAAATAATTATTATATTTGTAGGTTGCATATTCAGAATAAACCTTAATGTCCTTGACTTCTTGCGTATAATGAACCATCTATTAGAATAAGGAATAATTGAAGGTTTCAAAACAACCCTTTTTATCTTTTTCTTTAATAATTCTATCAATTTTTGAAGCAAAGTTCTAAGTACAAGTATAGGCTTTATATTCCATAGAACATATAGTACTATAAAGATTACCATAGGTACTACAATACTTGGATCTACACATCCAATTTCATCACAAGTTAAGGTAAATGCCTTATAATGCCTAATAAATATTTTTTGAAATATAATTTTCTTTGTTGATGTCAAGAAATCATCTTCTCTAATCTTTAATTCATTTAATGATTCTTAAATAAATTGATGTCTAATTCTATGCCTTTCTTTTAAACTTGGCTTCTAAAGTACTTGCTTAATATATTCCATAGTATCAACTAGTAACTGGGTAGCTATAGAATTTACCTTTCTTACTACAATTTTATATTTAGTTTGTATTCTAGCCTCATGTTTCAATCCATAGCTTACAACAAGTCCAATATTTGCTACTATCTTTTCTAATTCTTCATAAATCTTTCTTGAATATATTTCTACCATAGAATCTCAATCCATGCTTATAGCTAAATTTTCCAAAACTTTTATCAAATCATCTTTTAAATCTATTTTTTTATTATTCTAATTATGGCTTCATCACTTAAAATTAAATCTACTCTTTTTAAGTTTTTTTCTTGTTTGTTTATCCTTCTTCTATTTATAAAATCTAAATCTTTAATCTTTTAAATATTCATAAATTCATTATTAATCAAGTTCAAAAATCCAAAATTCATATTATATACACTGGAATTTACAGATGATTTATTTACACCAATGTGTCTCCATTCTACAAGGGTGCTTTTTAAAAATCTACAAAGTTCTTTCCTACTTCCAAAGACATCTCTCTTTATTATTCTTTGTGACTCTTATGGATAGTTTTTACAATAATAAATTAAACAACTTTTCTTCCATCTCAACTACGAATCTTGGTATAATATGAACCATCATCCAAGACTCTAGTTTCCATTCTAGCAACTATAATATTGGATTGATCAAGTATTATTAGATATGTACCTGAGTTTTATATAAAGAAATTTTGCTCCACTTCTACATCTCTCATCTTAGTCTTTAAAGCTGGATAAGCTCCATATAAACCACCTTGTTCATTGTTTACAAATCTAATTATCCAATCATGATTGATATTGACTGGCTTTTTGTTCTTTTCATATATCCACCTTGACGTGATATTGATTTCAGATCCATGATCAACTAAGGCCAAAATTAGATCTTTAGACTCTCCCATCCTAACATATGTCTCCGTAGTAGTTCTAGTCCAATAAAAAAACTAAATAGTTACTACTTCCCATTCCATCATTGTCACATTTAAAATAAGTATTTATACATGTTTCTTGTGCATTCTTCTTTATCTCCATAAATCTCAAAGATGTACATTTTATTTGATGCTCTTCTATAGTCCCAAGATGTTTAAATGAAGCTCCATTTTTTATATCAGCTTTACTTCTAATTTTTGACATTACAAATTGTGCAAATACCTGTCCTAACTCTTCTTCATCATCTATGGTTATTTGTATATCTAATGCCTCTACCATAATAATTCAACTATCATCTGTCTCTTCTTCTTTATAACATTGATGATCAACTCATGAAAATCTTTCTTGACTATATCAAGTGCCTCTTTTAGAGTAAATTCAATTTTTTCATCTAAGATCTCTCTTTTAAAATACTCTTTATGTGTGTAGATGACTCAATGTCAAATTGAAGCTTGTAAGCAAGATTCTTACTTTTAGCTTTGCTTGTGTCATCTTTCTCTTTCTCTTTCTCTTCTTCCACCACTCTTTTGGTAATGGTACACTACTAAGATAGATAGAAGAAGGCATCTTCTCTGATTTTTTTTCCTCAGCAACTTCTTTGTTTCTTTGAGACTTCTTCTTTAAGGCTCAATAACATCCTCTTCATGAATAGCTCTACCTCTTTTTTCCTCAATCATAGCATCATGTAGATCATCATTATATTTGTTTCTACATAAATATGCTTTAATAATAATAGCATCAATTAGATCATTTTGCCAAGTCATTTTTTGATAGCTTCAGCTCATTTAATCATGACTTTTGTAGTTAGTAAGAAATTAGCCTTAATTTTATTTTATTCAATTATAATAGAGTAAGACTTAGCTCTTTTTCCTTGTATGGCATTTCTACCTTCAAATAATTTCTACCTTCAAATCATCTATGCCTTTGTTAAATTCTTTAAGAGTACTATGGCACTTGATTCTAAAATGTAGGCATTGATTCCAACCTTGATACTAAACCATGAGTCTTAATTTTCTGTTGCTTAGCCAAAAGCTCCATTTTCTCCTTTACTAGCCTCCAATTATTAATAAAATCACTCTCATATGCCTTATCTGCTAAATAAAAGAGAAGCTTGTTTTTTAAGTATTCATCTACTGCTTATAAGAATAATCCAATTTTTCTTGTTTCTAAGAGCTTCTTCTCTTTTCTTAGTAATTATCCAAATTTAATGTCAAATTTCTTAATTAATTCATTTGGAAAAATTTGATTCCTTGGCCTTTACTAAATCTACTCCAAAAAAGTCTATTTTGTCATTCTTTTTGAGTCTTCTTCAAAAAATTCATTTTTCAAGAGTTCTTCAAATATCTTCCATAATATAGTCTCATTATGTAATTTTTGCATCCTCTCTTTGATTTCTAGTACCATTGTCAAATTAAAGGTGGTAATCATCTTTATTTTTGAAACTTGATGCATTGCTATTTTACATATATAAATCATAAAGAACTTAGTGATGCTCATTCTATAAAACCTTCTAATCTTATCCACTACTATTTGTAAAGCTTTGGTGGTATTCATATCCTTCCCATGCACTTGTTGTCTTTTAAGTTTTAATTTTTAATCCAACCTTTAAAACATTTACAGTTACTATGGATTAAAGATAATAACTTAATTAATTAGTTTTACCATCAGTTATTTAAGAAGTAAAAATTTATATATTTTTAAAAATGATAAAATAATAAAATAATAAAATATAATATAAAACTACCTAAAATAATAATAATAATAATAATAATAAAGTAAAATAAAATAAAAAATTAAACCAATTTATCTAATTAGAAATAAAAAAAAGAATTATTTTGCATGAAGTTAAGAAGTGAATTATCATTATAAATATGAGTAATGTTAGAGGATTTGATTAATAACTTGGTGTTTTAAGAAGAACAAGTAATAAGTAGATTAGAATTTAAATAATAGCTTTATTTTAAATTCACATAATTAATTTACTTATTAAGAGTTAGAATAAACTTCTAATTAGTGGAGGTTTATTTTAGCTCACATTCTTGTGCATCTGTTGGGAGGGAGATCTTATAAGTCTTAGGATAACGTGAAAGGCAATTATTTATTGTTGTGTGCTTCTAAATTATTTTATCTTGTGCTAGTACAATCTCATAGTATTGTTTTGGATTGTATTGTGTAGAAACTCATATTAAAAAGAGACCTTGAAAAATTTTAGAGTAAAGTAGAAGGAAGCTTAGTTAAAGACTTAGAAATATTTTGAAGTTTAGAATTAAATTAGGAGTAAACAAGGATCTTCATCAAAATAAATTTCTTCTTCAAAGTTGGTTATTACTTCCTCTCTTTGTAAATTCCTTGTTGAAGGTCCAACTCCAGTGATTGAAGGAATTTAATCACCCTCTCCACCCTTCATATCCTCTCTTTTCATCTAATTATAAAATCCTTGTTGGCGGCAATTCTCTAGTGGTAGAAAGATTTACTTACCTTCTCCACCTGCTATATCACTCTTATTCATAAGTATAGTATAGAAAAAAATTCTTTAATAATATTTGGAGAGGTTCTTCATCAACAATTCAAAGAAAAATATTTGAAAGAAGAAAGTAATACAATGAAGAGATAGAAGTGAAAAAAAAATTAAAAAAAAAGAGGACAATTTTAGTTTAAAGGCTACATTCTAAGATAAATTCTCTTGGAATAATCAATTGAATTATTAAATTTTTGTTAAATTAATATAGGTTTTGGATTCAAGAGCAAAGAAATTGAAGAAGGATTATCTTAGAAGAACAAGAATTCAAGTAAGTTTCTCAGCATTTGTGAATTATTTCAATTATTTCAAATTTTAGCACATGCGTGTAGAGCAAAGAACAAGGAATTAGAAGGTAGAACATATGAAGAAGAAGCAAAAGAGGTATTCATCTATTCCTTCTTTTAGGACTTGATGTAGTGGGTTAGAATAGAACCTTCACTCGTAACCTTACCTTTTAAATCTAACTTATGATCGATTAGAGGGATCATTTACAACTTTTTTGAGTAGATTTATTAACAAATGATAGGATGATTGGTGATGCACTTAGGTGGATTCTTCTTCAAGTTGGAATGATGCATCTAGAGAAACTTTTTTTAGTCCAATATTTTTATCGTTGTCATACTGTAAATGCTTATAATATGTAAAAATTAGTTAAAACATATTAAATTTTAATAAATCTAAATGTATGTTAGAGTGGATAATAGATTAAATTAAAAAGAGTTGGTAAAAAAAAAAACTTTATTTTGTTTTCCTTACTTAGTTAGATTATAGTATATAAAATTTATAGAACCTTAATGTTAAGTATGAAGCCTTGAGAAGAGATAGGGGCCTAAAGATGAAGATTTAAACTAATAGGAGGTTAATTGGGAGGGATGAAACCAAGGCATGGTTGGATGAAGGTAGAAATAAGGATCTTCATCCCCATTGGTCGAAATCCATGCCCAATGGGCTTTTAGGAGGCTGCCTGCGACCTTGATAAGGGTTTCGGTGACTTCAAAGAGGCCATTGAGAAATCAGAGGCAAGGATTGTAAATTTTAGGGTTTTGACTACAATTTTTGTGCAAATTTTATAGGGTTTGGAGTTAGGATGAATAAGTTATAGCCGTTTGAAGTTAAGGTGTCAATTTGAGACCTACTGTTACTCTTTTGAGTTTAAGAGGAGTCTTAGGGAAGCTTTTGGAGATCGGAAGGTGCGGCTGGAAGGGCAACTTCAAGACATACATCTTTTGCGAAGGAGATTTTGCATTTAGAGTTTATGTGAAGGAGTTATAGGAAGTTAAAGACAATGCATTCAAATCAAAGGCAGTAAGTGAGCGGTTTTGTTCAAAGTAGTGTTAGGAGCCATAACTTGAGTTTTCGAACGAAATTTTGGCTCAAACTTTGAGAGAATGTGAAAATTTGTCTTAAAAAGCATTCTATATAAGTTTCGTGGCATTTAGACTTATGGTTTGTGAGATATGAAGAAAAATGCGTGAGGGTATATAAAGATTAGATTTTGAAGCGACTGTTAGGATTTTGAAGATATCTCAAGATCCGCAACGAATTTGCAGTTGAAATTTGGTGTACATATTAATAACAACATATCAATATTTTATGTAAATTTTGATCTTGTTTGGACGGTTGGATCAAGAGTTATGAGGTGTTGAGGTTTGGGAGAATTTCCACACAAGGATATACAAGGTTTTAGAGTACTTCTACCATATTTTGGGTGTTGTTGGTTATTTAAGACTTAAGTATTTGGTGTAATTGTCCCAAAAAGAGAACTTATATATATAAAATTAGGATTTCTTTATTTTAATCTTGATTGAGTAATTAGTGACAGCCAGAAGCCCAGTGCTTTCTTGAGGCAAAACCTCTCTACCCCGACATCGTTAACCAAGTAGTGGATAATTCCCTAACATCAATTGGTATAAAGGATAAAAAAAAAGGGAGAGCTTAGGCTCCCTACCAGCAATGGAATGACTCTACATTGAATGTCGTTTAGGATCACTTCCACAAAAGATCATTTTGTATAATAATTTAAGAGAAGAAAAGTCTTATTTAAGATGATATTCAAATAAATATTCTTTTTTTGGCTATTTTTGTTATATTATCCTTCTTTGTCAAAAAGAGTGTTTAAGTGGAATGCAAGTTGATGAATGGAAGATAATAAAAGTTTGAATTTCACAAATTACCTTGTTTAGCTTGTTTATTGATTAAGTTTTTATTTTTGGAGATGGTGTTTTGATCGTAGCAATTTAATATATCACTCTACTAGGTCCTATAGACTTATATTAGTACAATCATTAGAAAATCCAAACTCTTTGAGAATTATCAGACCTCTTTTGTCAAACATTAGAACTTTGACTACTAAACCCAATTTAAACACACCTAAAAACTTCTTTGAAGAGTTTGAAGACTTTTCTTTAGAAGATCTTAAAGAAGATTCAAAAAATACACTTACTACGTATTTAATAATGGATGGCCGATTTTATTTAGTGTGATTTCCAACCACATTAAAAAAAAGAGCACATGAATGATATTACAACCAGTCCTTTAGTACCTTCTTAATTTGGAATATGATCCAACATACATTTTTAGAATAATTTTGGCCTAAAGTAGGATAAAGTACAGTCCTAACTACTTGTGATTGTTTGTTTTACTTATTCCAAAAGAAACCTCTCAGTATAAATCCATATAAGGAGATTCGAACATGGAAAATGACTAGTTGCTTAAGCGTTCACGTTAGGTCACACAATCAATTACCTCCTGAATGTATCGTCTCTATTTCCAATATCTGAATATACAAGGAAACTATAATCTCCTCCTTCACCTTATCGGTCTCTTCCTTACAGCAATTCAATCATACCAATAACTACTATTTCCACCAATATATTCACCTTCATAATCTCCAACTGTAATACTGTGCCCTCACAGCTTTAAGAACACAATTATCCTCGTTCCAATCACTAGAATTCTTCACAAAGAACTGCCATTCACATTACAGTATTTCACACAAACACAGACTCATTATCTCTGCTGAACTACAATCAAATTTCAGCATTCAATCTTTCTTCTTCTCAAATAATACCAATCACATTTCCATTCCATAATTCACTTCATAATATTTAGAAACTTTCAATCCTCTTATTCAAAGAAAATAACAAACAAAAGAAAAGAGGTAGCACCAAGCTTATCCCAGCTCACACTATCACAGCGATGGCCCTCGGCTCACAACTCTCACAGTTTGGTACACTAATTAACTTCTACAACTCCTATATATTTTCCCCTGATTCTCCAGATTCTAATCGTAATTTTGTAATTAACCGCTTTTAATAACTAAATCACTCATCCATCCTCTTAAATTTCCTATTATATGGACTATTAATATATTTTATCAATATCTTTCAAAAATAAATTAATATCTATTCTATATAGCACCACTCCTATCTGTGCAGCATCCTTACAAACACTCAATTGATACCTATCTAAAAATTATTTAATAAAATTCTACAAAAATTACGATCCCTCAAGCCTATCTAATTAATCAATTGCCACAGTATCTGTTATTAGTTCCACCAATTCTGGTTCCAACTACAAATCTTCTTCTTCCTCCAATCTTTCCATTGACTCCTCCCTCAATTGAGCTGAAAGGTCTTCATTGTATTCGTCCAGTTCACGGACTTGAGCATCCAGTTTCAAGATTTGGACATCCCGAAGTTCCAATTGTTGTTGCTACTGACTCATCCATTCTGGAATATCTTCAATCGACACTTGTGACCGACTCTCACTGTTAACTCTTAACTAAAACTACTATTCTCAAAAACACAAGAAATATAATAAAATGGCAATCCATGCAATCCAAAACAATACCACAGAATGACTTTAACTCGTGCCCCACTCCTATTCTTTTACCTAGTGGTGATAATAACAATATGTTACCCGTTTTATCTGTGAAAAGTAATGAAAAGTAATCTTTCTTGGTGGCCACATTTAACTTTCAAAAATCTTGACATATCTTAATTTTTCCATTCTTCTTCCGTACCCTCACGATTGGCGACACCCATGCACTATGCACAACAAGATAAATAAAATCCACGTCGAAAAGTTTATCCAATTTTTCTTTTACTAAAAGGGAATATTTTGGATTAAGTCGGTGTTATCTTTGACGAATTGGCATAACACCCTCTTCCAATATAATCTGATGCTCACACACGTCAATTGGAATCTCTTTCAAATCTGCATACGACCATGTAAAGGAAGATTTGTGATGGACAAAAAATTGTTTCCAAGCATCCAATTTTGTACCAATAATACCGACATATATTTTAATTAGCTATAGTATTTTGTTGGTGCCGAGGTTAATAGATTGACACACAGTGTCTTCAACAACCTCTGATTTAATTGTCTTCTCTTGATCTGAATATCTTGTATTATTCGACATATGGGGACCATCCAAATCTGGTTCCAATGTACTGACTCTATTGACTACGGAATTGTTCATCTATTCGGCAATAGCATGATCCGAGTTAGTCGTATCCTCCTGATGTAGTAAATATTTGCCAGAACCTCCACATTGGTAGACTCTTGCCTTTGCTATTGAAGTGTTTTGTCCTACCTCAAATTGTGGTGAACCTATAGCATTGTCATCTGCCTCAATCGATTGACTCTCGTTTTCTCATGTAAATTTTGATTCTTGCAATTGAGATTCTCCATGATATTGTACCGGATATATCTATAGAACACTCTGGTTCCAACCTTTTTCAATTGTCAATGTGCCTCGGCCCCAATCGTTCTTAGCTTTGGCTTGATAAAGCCAAGGTCTATCCAATAAAATGGGATACGATAACGTAGAACTCTGTAATTGGAATACATTATAAGTGATTTTGTATGTCAATCCTATGATTACAGTGGCAATATTGCATAAGATTCCCATTGGCTTTACTTGACTATGATCTGTCATTCGCAAGACCAATGTCATAAGTAGCAATTGCTTTAGATCCAAGTCCTCCATTGTATCTGTGTTCATTAAATTCACATTGGAGCTACCATCGACTTGTACCCCTGGAATTAAAATGGCATCGATTGATACATCGATTGTTGGTGCTCCCGGATCTAGGTTTAAGCTAACTTCATGAATTTCTTTAGTGTAGGATCTTCGTCATATTAACGCTGAATTCAATGTAGATTGACATTTTGGTGCTACAGCCAAAAGTTTCTTCATTGTAATTGAAGGCTGAATAACATCCAAATCCTTCAAAATATCATAGGGTTCCATATTTAGGATAATTTCCAATGCCCTCTTTCTTTTCATTGGTTTGAGTTTAACTCTGTGAGATAAGATATTCTTACGCCCTAGACTCAAAATTGAAACAGCAACCGGGGCTTCCTTGGAATTTTTACCTCCGAGAGGATCTTTCAACGGATAGGATGTTTCTCGGAACACCGTAGAGATCGAAACTTCTTGGAACGGAACTGAATCCTCCGTAATTGGGACCTCATTGAGTTTTGCCACCGAGTCAGGTCTCATACTGGGTACGAAGTCCATAATAGGACCTGGATTGGATGGTCCCTTAATTGGGTCAAATTGGTCTTTTGCTTCGGGATTATCCAAATATTGAATTGGTCCTTTTTCTTTTTATTGACTCCGGATAAGAACGGCTTGGACACATTCTACTAGATTTATCAGAGAATCTTGAGGACCTCGATTTATCTCCTCAAATTTTCCTTGGCTTTGGATCAACTGATTCTGATTATTGACATTGAACGGAGCATAACATTCCTGATACATATGCCCCGATTGCTTGTAATTCCCACAAACTGGTACATAATCGTCACTAGCTCTAGGATTGAAACATTCATTGGCATAATGATCAATCTGTCTGCAACGAAAACAACAAAGTGGTCTTCTTGCACCCCCATTAGATATATTGGGTGCCTCCACCAGTATATACTTATTAGACTTATTCCATATAGGGTTGAAAAATGATCCTGGTTGTCCCGTTGTCGTGTTGTAACACGAGTATACAGTGAAAATAAAAAGAAAGGGGAATTTTATTAATATTCAGTTACCTCGAATATTGGGAGCATCGACCAACTCCAGTACAAATACTGAGTGGTCAGGTTCAGTGACTCCGTTACAGTCAGCCGGAGCATACTGAAATGCCCCGTTCGATTCCAATAACGGGAGTCAGCAGGAAGAGAAGGACCAATTCACACGATGGGTTCGAGGAGCCAATTGGATCCAATTTCGATAATCCAATCCGGGTCCTCTTACCCAATATGAGACCTGTATTGGTGGGGCAACCCAATGCAGTCTAGTTACGGGAAATCCAGGTCTTACTACGGGTCTTAGCCAATCTGATGCGAGGACCAATTTGACCCAATTACGGGAACATCCAAGTTACTACGGGCATCTTTTCCAATATAGGACCTGAATTAGTCGGGCGACTCAATGTGGTCCCGATTACGGAGTTCGATTCTGTTTCAGGCTGTCCTGTTCTTTGTGCCGTCTCAGGGAACGTTGTTTTCGGTAAATGGATTTCTTAAAGGCAAAAATGGAGGAGAAAGCTTGACGGCGAGAGCCAATTTCGGATCCAAGCTTGAGGTGGGAGCCAATTCCGGATCTAAGACGGAAGATTGAAGAAATTCAAAGGATAAGGTTAGGTGGGATATAGTTTTGGGGGGTGGTTTTTTTTTTTTGGAGGGAAATCGAGGGGGGAGCTAGTTTTCAAGCTTCTGCAAGGTTACCAGTTCGGTTTTCATTGGAGGTTTTTTGAAGATCAGGGGAATTAGAGAGAGGAGCTTCATGCTTCGGGTCGGTGAAGGAAAGACATAGAATTTGGATTTTTCTTCTTCGTAGAGTTTTGGGGAAGACTGAGGCAATCGCTGCTGAAGTCAGTGTTGTAATGGTGAATCAGGATTTTTAAATGAAGTGGGTTTGAATACTCTTAACTGTTTTGTGAAATCGAGTTACGTCTGTGATTGAAGGATTAAAAGGGTGTCTATAGGATTGAGTATGCGGAGTGAATGAAATTTATTGAGTTAATCTAACAAGACAGTCAGTGGATACAAGATCGTAAGTACAAAGCAGTATTGAAGGTTAACAGTTTGGGTTGTACGGGGTTCTCTGTAACGTCTAGAGACCTACCGACTGGGGCAAAAAGGACTCCGACAAGCAGTCGAAGAGCACCCGTATAGATTTACGGTACATTGTTGCAGTCGTTTATATTCCAGCAGTCAAAAACTGATAGACTGCTTGACTATCGACGAATCTCCATACTATCTTCTACAGCCAGACGCCCGGCGCGTTCTCGAGCAGGAAAGCATGTAATACGACATAAGTGGTGAACCCGACGTGAAAGCTTGAGGTGGAAGGTATTGGATTTCGGTTGATTTTATCTTTATTTTTATGGAAAACGAAAATAAAAAATTTTGAAGGATTTTTGGGAGAAGTTTCTGGTGGGGAGTCTTCTAAAGGACAAGGTATGCACATGGATCCGTCTATTGCTAGTTTGTTTCAAGCCTTCTCATTGTCAATGCAGCAACAGCAAAGCAATGATCGAAAGGAAGCTTTGGCAACCAAAGCATTGCAAGCAGTGGTCAATAAAATTGATCAATTTGATGGGAGGAATATTTCAAGGTATTTAAGATGTTATGTTTGTGAAATGGAATTAAATCGGGTTTCTGAGAAGAAAATGGTTGCACTATTTGGACTTGCCACGATACCGGAGATAAGGGACCACATTACATCGATTACGGATCGTTGTGGGAATTCATGGGAGGATTTTTCACATGCATTGAAAGACGAATATTTCTTGGAAGATGCTGATCGCGTTACTAAGAAGCTGTTTCAGGGATGGATTGAACGGCCCAATAAGAATTTGCAAGCAACAGAGCTACTAAGGAAATTTGAGAGGCAGTACTCTCAATTATCGAAGGTAGAAAAATTGACATTGGAGCCGAACAAAGTTGATCTATTTCTTCAAGCTGCTGATGGAGAATTGCAAGAGAAATTAGAACCCCTTCTTGAAGACAAAGAAGAAGATGAAGGATTGACAACGAAGTGGAAGAACGTTGAAGATGTGGTGGGGTTACTTACAAAAAAAGAAAGGATGAAGGATAGGAGTAATATTCCGAAAACAGTACAAGCACCCTAAGTTCCAGTACGTACAACACCACCGACAATGCCTACAGTTCAACCTTCAACATCCTTGTCAAAGAAAGCAGATATGGGTATGGAAGAAATTATACGAGGAATGCGAGATCTTCAAATC